>NC_090652.1:233271589-233509089 GCF_040937935.1 Hyperolius riggenbachi | reverse complement strand
AGTTAACGGTTTTTTGATGAGCAGAAACATTTAAAGAGTAACTGTTAGCCCCCAAAGTGAAATTTAAATCTGTACAGCAATGTTTTATTTAGTATTAAAGTGATCAAAAAAGCCAATGCGTTCTGCAAAAATCAATATAATTTTGCTACTATGTAGCCTTTTGCCCACGCTAACGACGCAAAGCCGCATATCAGATACTGATGACGAGCATGCAGAGCATGCCTATGTTTGCCCTCTCCCCCTCTCCCCCCCAGGACCAGGTGCCGATCTATTTGCACCACAAACAGCTGACCGCTCTGACACGGAGACAGAGCGGCAGCACTTCCAGCCGGAGCACCGCAGAGCAGCCGCCGCCGTGCATCTCTCACATGTGATTCTCTCACATGTGACTCGGCGGCGGCTGCTCTGCGGTGCTCCGGCTGGAAGTGCTGCCGCTCTGTCTCCGTGTCAGAGCGGTCAGCTGTTTGTGGTGCAAATAGATCGGCACCTGGTCCTGGGGGGGAGAGGGGGAGAGGGCAAACATAGGCATGCTCTGCATGCTCGTCATCAGTATCTGATATGCGGCTTTGCGTCGTTAGCGTGGGCAAAAGGCTACATAGTAGCAAAATTATATTGATTTTTGCAGAACGCATTGGCTTTTTTGATCACTTTAATACTAAATAAAACATTGCTGTACAGATTTAAATTTCACTTTGGGGGCTAACAGTTACTCTTTAAGTGTGACAAACATGCAAAAGAATAAGAAATCAGGGAGGGGGCAAATAGTTTTGCACACCACTGTATATATATATATATATATATATATATATATATATATATATATATATATATATATATATATATATATATATATATATATGCATGTAAAAGTCTGATGTTGGAAGCCAAAGTAACTAGCTTAACATGATTAATCTAAAGCAAGGAGATACAGAAGGATGCTTCCATGATGATCAAACACTATAGAGATTACTGTAAAAGTATGTGAATGGTGCTTCCGTATTCTTGCGTCAAACTCAGCCCTACAGTAATGTAATTGTTAGTCTCAAGCACTGTTATAGCTTGTTTTACAATGTGTATAGCGTGGTAATATGGTGCTGCAGGCAGAACGCAGAGAATCGACTTGTGAAGCTCACATTCAGTGTGCTGTTTAGGATTCCGGTCTTGTCTGTATTTCCCTCGATGACCTGTGATGGGTTGTAAACAAACTGACACTGATCCTAAGATCTCTATTAAAGTCACCAGACAATTGAAGGCTTAGGGTCCCCTTGCCTCTCTGTGACAGACACTAAGCTCAGTCTCCTATGGTCATCTAGATAAAGATTTAATATCGAATGAAATTTAAATATTGAGGCCCTGATAATGGACAGAGCCACATACCCAAAGGCTTGCTACATATCTTAACTGAACACAAGTCATGATTTAACAATATCAAGGTGAAAGGGGTGGGGGTTGGGGTGAAAGATTTAAATACCTGGGGCTTCTTCCACCCCCTAGTAGTCTATCAGGTCCCTCACTGTAGTTTGGATTCCCTCCAGAGGGCCGCCAACCCTTCTTAAAGATCCCCGACCACCGATGTGGTTGCAGCTACTGTGCATGCGCGTGCCTGTCTGTGTGCCTCACTCATGCTCCCATGGACTAGAGCATTCTGTACTTGTGCATTTCACAAAGACTTAAATTGGATAAATGCAGAACAAGACCGGCCATGGGAGGGCAATGGAGAGAGGCACACAGACTGGCCCCCACATGTGTAGTAGCCATGACCACAGCTGTGGTTGGAGATCTTTCAGAGATAATTCGGAGAGCCCAGGGGCACCCTAGAGGACATCTGAAAAACTGCTAGGGGCCTGTTATACTGCTAGGGGCTGTAAGAAGCCGCAGGCAACTAAATCTAATCTTTCCCCCACTTTGGATAGCGTTTCAAGCCAAGCCAAAAGTGAAAATAAAACTGATAAGATAAACAATGATATCTATAGTTTTAAATAGGACTTTAATGGAATTAGTGATGAGACAAAATTTAATGTTTTTCATAATTAGGACCCGAAATTTGCAATTACGACACAAAATTGCAATTCGTAATTATCAGAAAATTGGTCATTCATAATTTCCTAATTCATAATTATTGTGTCGTAATTTCCTATTAAATCCTAACTTTGTGTTTCATTTTGTGTAACTCGTTATTTCACAACCTCTTGTAAAACAAGAAAAGTACACAAACTATGGGTAACACAATACCGTAATTTTATATTTTACGTGAAAATGAGTTCCGAAAAATACTCAAAGTTCCAAAAAATTTTAATAACTGTCGTAATTATGAAAATGATCATAATTACAAAAATGTGTATATGATTGAAATTTTACAGAATTTCACGTATTGTTTCATGTGTATGATTTTTCCATTAGTATCATAATTATGAAAATGACGCAAAATTGTTATTAGCACATTACGATCACCACTAACTGGAATTCAATAGTATATATCTACTAATACTAATATACTACTAATATACTAATATATCTATTTCAAAGTTAAAATGTAACAGTGTACCATTGAAACTTTTTACTGTCTCAAGTACATGATGGAAGTTTTTTGAAATGTTTTTAAGCTCCCATAGAGACAAATCCTGAACTACTGAACTTGTTATCCGATCCCTACACTCGAGTGCAGTGAGACCAGAATTCTTCCTTGCCTTTGTCACCAGGAGCCCCCGTCCTGCGCTCCCTTGTCACCACTCATCCATCCTACATTTAGCAGACCCACAGATCAGCGCAGTGGTAGAGCTTGCTTTAAATGTCAAAATGTAACTTGCTAAATCTTCTGTGTATCTGACTCAAACAGTTTTTGTGTCCCATGGCTCATGCCAGGTAGCTGTACTAGAATGGAACGTTAGCAGTTAATACTGTGAAATGTCTTGGTACAGGTTATCCAATAAAATCCTTTGGAGCCATAGGAAGCTACATGGCTGTATACTGATTGTCAAATCATCATGTCCCACTGAGCATTATTAGATGAAATGCTTTGGGTATCAGTCAATTTTCAGAATATCAAATATCCATGTTGAGTCTATTGTGGCCGCTCATCTGTCAATACTAGAGTTGAAGAACAAATCTATATAGCCCACTGAGTTCTTTTGAAGGCTCCCCTGCCTAGGAATGACTTATAGTGATATTCTCTTGTTGGTAATAAAAGCCAAATCCCTTCAGTTCAAGATGAGATAGTGGAACAAAAAGACTACAGGGGACTGGAAAAACCTCCAGGAAAGTAAATCAGGTCCCTCAAAGTCCCCTCTGTTTTGCTGCTGTCAGCCAAATTAAAGTCTGCAACCTGGCTACTGCGCATGCACTTTCCCAGCAACGTGCCTCCTTGATTGCGCTTACCTGGCCAGGAGCATTCTGCGCATGAGCGGTTACAAGTCTATACAAACTTAACATGTTTAGAGGGAGCGCAATAAATGAGAGGCGCGCCGCCAGGGCAACACATGCGCAGCACAAAACAGGAGGACAAAGAGGGACCTAAAAGACTATGGGAAGCTGAAAGAAGCCCAAGGTAAGTAAAAGTCCTCTTTTTTCCCCGTCTCCAGTACACTTTAACATGACGTGAAAATAAACTGATGAGAGCACTTCCTGCTTCTCCTAAGAATGACTTTTTTAGATAGCCTACAAATGTATTTTGTATTTATATCTCCTTTTTTTCACGTTTTTAATGTTTCATTGTCTCTGCTCAATGACACATTCATTGAGCGAAAATCTATGAACTATTGGTCCTTTTTATCTCTTTCCTGCTCTCAGAAGTTGTATTCTGCCAGGTGAGTTTTATGGCTGTAATTCCGTATCAGTGAGGGTAACGCTATAGTCCGACCTGGACAGAAACTGTTACTTGCATACCTAAATATTAAATCTTTAAGGCAGAGAAAGAAAAAAAGGAACCCAGGGTAGTTATTTGTATGCTTGATACTGTACATACACATCTATCTCATCACATCACATCATCTCTTGTATCTTTTAAGCATCTATTAATATCTGACCAATGTACGCAGTGCTGAATTTTGCATTGCATTGGGAGTACTAGTACTTAAGTACTGTAGTGTCTTGTCAAAATGATCTAATGCTCAGACAAAATGTACTGAAGTAACGCAAGCTGACATGCTGCTTTGTCAGCTTGTGCAGGTGCAACATGTAAGCTGTTCTCCTGCTAAAGTCGTTATGGTGAATTCTGTAAGGTGTTATTCCAGCAGTTTCTGCAACAAGATGTCAAGCAGAGTGGAACAATCACAAAACAGCAGCAAAGCACAGAAAGAAACAGGTACCTGGGGCCACACTGGGAGCTCACTGGCACTACGGACATGTGACTGGGGCCACACTATGACTTATAACATGTAGACACTGTCCCCATTCCTCTATACTGACAAGCAGAGCAAGTGTTAAAAAGAAATAAAGGAGTATATTTACTAAACTAGGGTAAAATTGGATGCATGGGAAAATCACCAGTTTATAATGTGCATTATATTAGCAATGCACGCATGGTGTACATTTTGTGGGCCATGTTGTGTATGCAACAGGCTACATAGTCAGCATAAGAAAATGTAAATTTGTCATGGACATGCTGAGTATGGCAACTTTACCAATGTTTAGTAAATTAAGGCTCATTCTGTTTCCCATGCTAAACATTGACCAGAGAAAGCAAAGGAGAGCGTTGTCCAAGGAGGTCAGAAAGGAAATCTTAGGCAAACATGTTAAATGCAAAGACAACATAACTGTTGCTTGATGTTTCTAGGGCAACAGTTGCAAATAATATTATGACGTTTTAGGATCATGAGACTTTAGCCAACCACCTTGAAAGCAGCCATAATTGCAAACTCAAACATAAAATGGGGAGAAGGCTAGTGAGACTAGTAGACAAAAAGCCAAGGAGTTCTTCCAAAGAGATAAAAACCAAACCCCAAAGTCAAGGTCCATCAATGTCTATTTAAAGCATCCATCACTTTTGGACTGACAGTGGGCTCAATAGAAAAAAAATACTCAAGAGAACTATGGTGTTGAAAAACAAAAACAAAACAAACACCAGAATGCAATTCACTAAAAGGCATATTGACAAGCCACAGTGCTTCTGGGAGAATGTTTTGGACAGGTGAGACAGAACTGGAGCTTTTTGGTAAGTCACATCACCTCTACATCCACACCAAACCTACTGTGCAACATGGAGGAGGCTTAGTTATGTTTTGCGGCTGCTTTGCTGCACCTGGCAAGGTGTATTGTGTCGGTGTTGGGAATAATGACATTTCAAGACTATGAAGACATTTTGCTGTGACATATACTGTCAGGTATCAGGAAGCTCTGCCTCAGCTGCAGGATATGGATCCATCAACAAGACAATGAACAATAATGCAAAGCAAAAAAAGGAACCAAGGATGGCTAACAACTAAAATTTGGACTAGTGCAAAGTGGCTTACTAAGATCCATAATTTGCCTACTACTAATCATTTATGACATTTTCCATGGACATGAAAGCTTGAATTTGCATGCCTAATACATGAAAGCTGATGCCTGGAGAGGGTACCCTTCAAACATAACACATATAGGGCTTGATTTACAAAGCGGTGCTAACCTACTTAGCACGTCTAAAGTCTTAAGGCATGCTAACTAGGGTGCTAAGTAGGTTAGCACCAGTTTTCTCAATCAGATCGCGCGCTAAGTACTGCGTGCAAAGTTTTGCGCGAGCAAAGTCCTATGCGTGCGCTAAGTCCCATAGGCTTTAGTGGGCACTTCACGCGGAGCGCCCTGCGCTCTGTGCAGTGCGCGCGCAAAACTTTGCGAGCGGTACTTTGCGCACGATCACTACTTCTCACATTTCAACTGAGTTTAGACGTGCTAAGGGCCAGTGCTAAAGTTAGCACCGTTTTGTAAATCAAGCCCCTGGGAGCATATTGATTAAAGTGTACCTGAAAGATTATATAGCGCAGCATTTATACTTACCTGGGACTTCAGTAGTACTGCACAGGTATGGGGACGTGCACCCAGGTGGGCCGCACATGTGCAGAAGAGCACGACTGGCCAATTTACCAGAGCTGACCAAGGGACAACAAAGAGGCCAGCAAGGACAGAGAAGGACCCTATGGTCCACATGGAGCTGGAGGACAGCCCCATGTAAGTATAAATGCTGCACTATTTACCATCTCAGATTTCCTTTAAGAAGAGGGGGCGACATTAACTAATGAAAGTTGCAGAAATCTCACTGAGGGATACAGGAACCACCTCTTGTCTCTTAAACTTGGACAACCAAATATAAGGTTAAGCATTCCATCATTTTTGCCCAAGCCATTCTCAATTGCATTGTTATTTAAAACATTCTGCTAAATCCAAACTGTAAAGCAATGTCTAATTTGTGTTAAATAAATAATCACGTATGTCAATTTGTCAGTCTTCAGTTATTTCTAATAAAGTGGATTCTTCTTTTCTTATAGAAAGGCGCCAACTAATTTCTCCAGTACCATAATTATTAAGTCCATAAGTTTTTACCTGTCAAATTTCTCAGTCCAAGCTCCCGCAGTCCTTGCTTGCCATCCTTCTGGTAATTCAGGAAAATGACCAGCGCATAACGGTCCTCATACAGTTTGGTTCCACGAATGATTCGCAGGTTTTCCAGAGGGAGATACTCAAACTGGTTAAGAGCCACAAGGACATATCCTGTCACTTCCCGAATGGACTGAAAAAAAAAGAAAGACAGAATTGTGAGTTAACTGTTTGTTCTTCTCCCCATTCCTATTATCCATCCCACTTAGTACTTCTAGACCCAACTTTGTGAATAAATACATCAATAATGTTCTATAAAAAAAAGTCAGGATAAAATTGAATACTATGCCATTAGCAGCTTCAACAGAGTTATCTCGGCTGAGATAAGTGCACTGCTTTTGAGCTCAGTCAGCAGAACTGGTCGTGCTGTAAATTCTTGGAATGCTTTGATCTCTCTCTACTACTCTACCAGAAAATATAGAAACTGAAAGCAGAAGTCCTCTGTTGTTGTCTATCACCAGTGACAAGTGGGCATACATATACATTACAGCAGAACTAATTAGAAGTCAGGAAATGTAAGAAAGACACAATAAAAAAGTGTGCTTGAAAAATAAATTGGCCTGGAGCACTTGCAAGCCTCTAAATAAACTGGCTGCCAAAGGGTTAAATGTAGAAATTATGCCATGGTATATCACTAGTACCATCAGTAGTGTGTCTTTTCAGTGTAGTGTTATGTTATTAGAATATCTGCTTCCATCCCCATACAGACACCTTAACTTGTGGCCCTCACATATTGATGAGTAATGGGCACCATGTAAATAGTGTACCACGTTTTAAAATAATGATGTAACTAGGTAACGTGGGTCGTGCTGCTCGCACAACAAGTGCTACATACTCAGTGCAAGAATGGTAAGATTGCATTGTGTTAACATACTTTTGTACATATGCCCAGAAGTCTGTGTTCTGGCCATGTAGACAGTCCAGTATTGTGGAGGTATATAGGAGAGGTAAGTGAGAAAGACTGATATATAGGAGAGGTACGTGAGAAAGACTGATGCTTGGACTAGTTCACACTAGATTTTCTGCCATGAATATTTACAGAACAAGCAACAGATGAAAAAAATGGATGGGGTGAGTCTGGTAACAGGAAGTGCACCTGATTGGCCCAATTCCATGTGTCATACACATTAACTTTGCATGCAGTCACTAGTTATAAAGATCCTGTACTGTAAACTTACATTTTTAGAGTATGTACCATTTTTCCACAAAAAGAAGACAGTGTCATATCAATTTGTGCTCCAAAAGATGTACTAGGGCTTATTTTCAGGGGATATCTTATATTTCTATCAGGAAGTAACTCTCTGCAGAACATTTCATGTTCCTGTGTACTGTGCTGTTCCTGGATTTGAAGGTATGTTACTGTACTGATCAGGCATCTGCCCTGTCATCCCAGCACCAGCTGACAACCTTGCAGTGTGCTGGGATGACAGGGCCAGTGCCTGATTGGCACTGCACTGCTGTGCCCCTGCTTACTGGTCTCTTCCTACAGTGATCTGCCGTGCGCCATAATGTCCCATACTGATCAGGCACCTGCCCTGTCATCCCGGCTCACAGCTGATAACCTTGCTCTGTGCTGGGATTGCAGGTCTGATGCCCAATTGGCACTGTACTGCTGTGTCCCCACTTCCTGGCGTCTTCCTCCTCTGTATGGTAACTGCCGCTAGAGCTTACTTTTGGGTTAGAGTTTATATTTTAAGCATGCTCAAAATTACAGCTAGGCTTATTTTCGGGGTAGGGCTATTTTTGGGGAAATAAATTATCTGACTTGCCTCTGTGAGCCTTATTCATTTGTATCCATCCGGGTTGGTCGTAGTCAGCCAACTTCGCTACGCTGGAACTACGCATAGTTTTACGCAATTATGCTTCGCCAAACTACGGTTTCGAAATCAAATATTCACTTTGTATGCATTTCGTAGACTACACATTAAAATACGCAACTACGCGTAGTGCGAAGCATAGTGTATGCGGATGCTTATGCCCGTATGCAGAAAATTTTACACATTAATTCCTCTTTAAATGCTTATAATGGGAACTCTTCTAGGCGTACAGTCCACTTTCCAATGCGTACATTTGTAAGCATACAATCGCAAATCGCACACGGGAAATTAGACGCGAGTAACGCATTCGTAGTTCACTACGCAATACACATGTTAACTATGCATAGTTGGCGTAAGCTACCCGTAGCGGTACTTCGCTATGCGTAAATTCGTAAGCGTAGTTTTTAAACTTCACCTTTGAACTCTGATGCGTAGATGCGAACTACGATGCGTAAATCCGCACTGGCATAGTTTCTGCTCATCCCTGGTATCCATTAACGGTTTGCATGTATTGACCTGTTATTTGGGGAAATCCGGTGTATGTTTTATGTTCTGTTGAGATAATGAGACATAGCAACACTCTGTTCTGTGATTTGTCTTTTTTCTTTTACTGTTTGTGATACTTAGTGACGTTTTAATAAAAAAAAATGTTTAAGAAATGCATTTCAATGGCTATCTCTATTGTCCATTAAAAAAAGAGTCTTTTATTGGGTGGTAAGAGTTTGCAACTCTCTCGTGGGTGATATTGGACTACTACATGGGATGTGGAAGCATTAGTAAATTAGCAGTGCACAACTGAAATCTTGGTATGTACCTCTAGTAGTCTGTAATTCAGATAAATTCTGGACATGCACATGCAAAAAAGGCACCACAGTAATTTGAGCCCCTTAGATAGCTACCTGTGGAATATCGGTAAAATTATATATATATTCTACTATTAGGCTCTACATAATTAGGATAGTAAAATAATAGTTATTTTTCCACTTTACTATCACTCGACCTGACCCTATTCTTACTTGGGGCTAGGCATTTATCAATACCTAACACTAACTGACACTAGCCCCAACCCATGGCCTAACACTAACTGACCCCCCCCCCCAACCAATTGCTAACCCTATCCGACCCCTTAACAGATGCCTAACACACCCCTTCCTGCTGCAATCTCCACCGATATAGGTGACTCCTTCAGCACTACATAGCCGCCGTTTGTAGTTGCAGGTTGTATAGCAGGCGACCCCGCCTCAGGCACCTACATTTCCAGATAAAGCCGTAAGTTGTAGCTATTAACAGGGTGCTTGTGGTGGCGCCCAAACTTCCCAGGCGCCTCAGGGGCACAAATTACCTTCGCTCTGCACAACCTAATTTATTTTATTATTATTATTTTCAATGCAGCTGTACCTGGACAAAATGGTGCACTGCCTTCCCCCGTCGTGTCCACATGACTACTTTTTCATGCCACCCAGCTAGAAAAAAATTCTGGGGAAAACACTGCTTACCTATGGTACGGTATGGCACAGGCATACTTTGCAAACTTTGGTCGCCTATCAGCAGACACATTTTAATACATCCAAGCAAGGTTTGCATTACCACTTATATCCCCCAGCGTGAAGCCTTCAAAATCAGTCTCATTGTGTATATTAGTGTAATCTAATTTTTTTTCTCTATCATGAGGAAGGAACATCTGATGCTTGCTGTCAGCTAAATGGAAGGAGGAGGGTTGTGGGGGGTCATTTATCATCCATTACAAATAATATGTGCAAAAGGAAATCAATGTGTCCTCAAGAGAAAATTACAGATTAGTGTAGAACCTCGCTCTTATCTGCATTTATTTTTGTATTCATAAATCATTGACCCATCGGCACAACATGGTGGAGAGACCTGCATTTTACAAAGCTATCGGTATGTTTATGTATTTTTTTTTTTATTTCATTGATTAAATAACTATATTCTAATTTTAACATTGTATTATTCTTATTGTATCATAAAAAAACTGCTTTGTAGTTTCAGTATATATTGAGATCACAGCAGGATTCAGTGATTTCATAGTGCCTAACGTACACTCATTGTTGTTAATATCATTGTTACTTAGGTCACTCCACCCAGATCTGCTTTTGAAGTCACCCAGGCTAATCCAGAAACAGAGAAGATAATTTTTATAGTAAACCAGATCATTCCAGACTCCAAACACTTGGCGTTTTGACTGCTGTCATTATTGGAGAATTTCATATCCATGGACTACATAAAAGCTGCCATGGAAGTCATGCAAATGTGACCTACGGAATCTGCACTCCATTTAAAGAGAACCCGAGGTGGGTTTGAAGAATATTATCTGCATACAGAGGATGGATCTGCCTATACAGCCCAGCCTCTGTTGCTATCCCAAACCCCCCTAAGGTCCCCCTGCACTCTGCAATCCCTCATAAATCACAGCCACGCTGCTGACAAACAGCTTGTCAGAGCTGGCTGTGTTTATCTCTATAGTGTCAGTCTGCTGCTCTCCCCGCCTCCTGCAGAACTCCGGTCCCCTCCTGCATTCCTTCCCTCCCTGCTGATTGGAGGGGAGGGACAGGGGCAGGGATGGAGCTATGCAGGAGGCGGGGGAGCAGCTGAGACTGACACTACAGATGTAAACACAGCCTCAGCATGGCTGTGATTTATGAGGAATTGCAGAGTGCAGGGGGACCTTAGTGGGGTTTGGGATAGCAACAGAGGCTGGGCTGTATAGGCAGATCCAGCCTCTGTATGCAGATAACATTCTGGACGTAGCTTCACCCCCTTGCCCAGAAAGACTTCGGCCTTACTATATATCAAATAGAGAAAGGCCGCTCCCATATTTAAAGAGAGGATGGAGCTGGGCACTGAAACTTGGCTGATTTGGGACTCAGGAAAATTATCACACAGATGGTGTGCCGGGTAATTATAACTTGTGCTCATTAGCGTAACTAAGGATTTCATGTACACCAGAGATACGTTTTAAGCAACACATGAAGCCATTGTCAGTGATTGGAGAACAGTTTAGTGAGTCTAAAGGTGCCCATTAACGGTACAATTTTTTCACCAAATGGGATCTTTTGATGCAATTTTTACGATCAAATTGTATAGAAAATGTGCTTTTTTATGAAGGCAATCAGTAAGGAAACCAATCCAATCCTATTTGGTTGATTGCTAAATAGGATAAAAATCAATCCAAAAGTTGGATTTTCTGAGCGAATTTGAAGAAATAATTGTTCAGTAAATGTGAACAATCGATAATTGCCTTCTGATTAGTAAGAATCATTAAAATCGCATCAAAAGATCACATTTACTAAAGAATTGTACCATTAATGGGCACCGTAAAGGTGCCCATTAAAGACACAATTTTCATTGTACAATCGTACCATTTTTACATAATACAGTATGAATGACAACCTAAAAATCCATTCAAAGTAAATTCTCGCAGATTACCCTTTTACTACAAAAAATTGGTAAGATTGTACAACCAAGATTATATCATTGATGGATGACTGAATGACCTTTATGTCTGTTTCAGGTTAAAAAAAAAATATTTTAACTACTTGACCACTGAGGGATTTTTCCCCTTGTGGACCAGAGCAAATTTCACCTGTCAGCGCTCCTCCCTTTCTTTCGCCAATAAGTTAATTACTACTAATCACAGCATAATGATCTATATCTTGTTTTTCTCGCCACCAATTAGGCTTTCTTTGGGAGGTACAGTATGCTAAGAATTATTTTATCCTAAATGCATTTTAACATGAATAGTTACATAGTTACATATAGTTACATAGTTATTTGGGTTGAAAAAATACATACTTCCATCGAGTTCAACGAGAGAACCAAGTACAACACCAACACCAGCCTACTCCCTTGCATATCCCTGTTGATCCAGAGGAAGGTGAAAAACCCTTACAAGGCATGGTCCAATTAGCCCCAAAAGGGAAAAAAATTCCTTCCCGACTCCAGATGGCAATCAGATAAAATCCCTGGATCAACATCATTAGGCATTACCTAGTAATTGTAGCCATGGATGTCTTTCAACGTAAGGAAAGCATCTAAGCCCCCTTTAAATGCAGGTATAGAGTTTGCCATAACTACTTCCTGTGGCAATGCATTCCACATCTTAACCACTTTACCCCCGCCCGTAAAGATTTCTCCGTCCCTTTTTCCATCCTTTAACCCCCAGGGACGGAGAAATCCGTACTTTGCGCACTCCCGCCGCTGCCCGCGCTCCCGCTCGTAAACACGCCGCCCGCCGCTAGTAAACACGCCTGCCGCCCGCTCGCCCGGAGATCAATGAACGGGAAAATCCATTCCCATTCATTGATCTTAGCCCCGCAATGATCCGCTGCTCTCCGATGGGCAGCGCGATCCATGTGAAACGATACAAACTTACCCAGCCTCCAAGTACTTCCTCCAAGCTTCCGGAAGGACGCTTGGAGGTCGCATTAAAGCAAAAAGTTACTGTGGCCATCTTGTGGCCAAATAGTAAAACTACACCCTACACATTTTTCACATACAAATAAATTACTTTTACACAAAAAAATTAGCTCATTACCTCCCACACTCCCAATTTTTTATTTTTTTTTGTAATAAAAAAAAAATTAAAACATGTACAATAAAAAAATACATAAATAGTTACCTTAGGGGCTGAACTTTTTAAATATTTATGTCAGGAGGGTACAACACTGTTACTTTATAAACTATGGGCTTGTAATTAGGGATGGACGCAAAACTGAAAAAAATGCACCTTTATTTCCAAATAAAATATTGGCGCCAAACATTGTGATAGGGACATAATTTAAATGGTTTTATAACCGGGACAAAAGGGCAAATACATTTCATGGGTTTTAATTACAGTAGCATGCATTATTTAAAAACTATAATGGCCGAAAACTGAAAAATAATTTATTTTTTTCCCACATTTTTCCTATTTTCCCATTAAAACACATTTAGAATAAAATAATTCTTGGCATAATGTCCCACCTAAAGAAAGCCTAATTGGTGGTGGAAAAAAAAAGATATAGATCGTTTAATTGTGATAAGTAATGATAAAGTTATAGACGAAGGAATGGAAGGAGCGCTGAAAGGTGAAAATTGCTCTGGTGGTCAGGGGGTAAACCCCCTCAGTGGTGAAGTGGTTAATCTCTCTTACTGTAAAGAAGTAAAAAAAATGTTCTAAATAAATGGCTAAAACGTTTTTCCTCCATGCATAGATCATGTCCTCTAGTCCTTTGAGAAGGCCTAGGGACAAAAAGCTCATCCACCAAGCTTTTATATTGCCCTCTGATGTACTATTTATACATGTTAATTAGATCCCCTCTAAGGCGTCTTTTCTCTAGACTAAATAAACACAGTTTATCTAACCTTTCTTGGTATGTGAGACCTTCCATCCCACGTATCAATTTTATTGCTAGTCTCTGCACCTGCTCTAAAACTGCAATATCTTTCCTGTAATGTGGTGCCCAGAACTGAATTCCATATTCTAGATGTGGCCTTACTAGAGAGTTAAACAGGGGCAATATTATGCTAGCATCTCGAGTTTTTATTTCCCTTTTAATGCATCCCAAAATTTTGTTAGCTTTAACTGCAGCGGCTTGGCATCGAGTACGATTATTTAACTTGTTGTACAATAAGAAAAAAATTGAAAAAATGCATTATTTCTCAGTTTTTGGCCATTATAGTGTTAAAATAAAACATTCTACTGTGGATAAAAGCCCCACATTTTATTTGCTTGTTTGTCCCGGTTATTGCAACGTTTAAAAAATGTCCCTAGTACAATGTATGGCGCCAATATTTTATTTGGAAATAAAGGTGCATTTTTTCAGTTTTGCGTCCATCACTAATTACAAGCCCATAAATTAAAAATTAATAGTAATATAGCACCTTGACATACATTTTTAAAAAGTTCAGTCCCTAAGGTAACTACTTATATTTTTTTTATGTAATTGTTTTTTTCCACCAAATAAAAAAAAAAGTTTGGGTACTATGGGAGGGTGGGGGAGGGAAATAGTTAATTATAAAAGTCAGTGTAGGGTTTTTTATAAAATAAAAATGAATTTTGGTGTAATTCACTATTTGGCCACAAGATGTCCTCAGTCTTTATTTCCGATTCACGTACATAAGCACGGGAATCGGAAGTAATGCCTGGCAGTGTAACAACAAGAAGATACAATGAATGCCGGCGTCTCGTAGATGCCGGTATTCATTGAATCGGGGACTTAGATTTATGAATTGGAATGGCGGTCCCATTCATTAACCTCCCCTCCAAGCAGCGGTAACAGCGATGCACGGGCAAACGGGAGTGAGCGTCGGCAGCACGATGCAGCAAATGTGCATTCACGGCCCTGGTGCATCCTGTGAACTTTGCATGGCCGTGAATGTACTGCACGGCGTGCATCAAGTAGTTAAATATAATAAAACCCCATGTGTCCCTGCGTCATCCTCCTGTCCCTGTGTCTGTGTGTTTTGACTACTGCGAATGTGTAGCCGTTGAGACAGGAGGAGGACGGGCGTGTGCGAATGGCGGCGTGCGTGCGCGGCTGCGTGTGTGGCTTATGCGGCAAGAGCCGAGCGCCCGTTTTTAAACAGGCCTTAGGCCTAGTTGAATATAAATCAGTAGTACAAACCGCTCTGATCTTAAATGATACCCGAGGTGACATGTGACATGATGAGATAGACATGGGTATGTACAGTGCCTAGCACACAAAAAACTATGCTGTGTTACTTTTCTCTTTCTTTGTCTGAAAGAGTTAAATATCAGGTATGCAAGTGGCTGACTCAGTCTTGACTCAGACAGGAAGTGACTACAGTGTGACCCTCACGGATAAGAAATTCCAACTATAAAACACTTTCCTAGCAGAAAATGGCTTCTGAAGGCAGGAAAGAGATTAAAAAGGGTCAATAGTTCATAGATTTTAGCTGTGGCATACTTCAATTAATGTGTCATTGAGCAAAAACAATAAAACTGTTAAAACTTAAAAAGTAGATTTAAAAATAAAATAAAACTGTGAACTATTTTAAAAAGTCATTTTTAAGAGAAGGAAGATAGATACAACAGTTTATTTTATACGTTTATTTTCACTTCAATGTCCTTTAATTATGATGATCACAAAAGATCTGCTTATTAAAATGCTGGTAGAATGAAACCATAAAAAAGGCCAATAACCAATCCCACCCAATCAGAAATCATCTCTGTCTTAGTGCAACTACTGTAAGGAAAATCTGATTCCCACTGGTTTCACTACCTTGTATAACATCATTTCTTTGTGCGCGGCCTTAGTGAAAAGGATAAAAGAGTCTATAAATCTCTACTGTTTGTCTGGCTCACAATAACTCAATGCATTTCAAAGGTTGCCACTGCATTATTTAGGACTATTCACAATTCAATAGTATTATACCTTAGTTGAGTTTCCTTTTACAAAGGGTCCAAATGCCAGGTCAATGTGTTTCCTTTTTTCCTGTTGCTCATTCAAACCACATCATTGCAATACAGTGCAGACGATAAGACTTCTGCGCTACCATTTTAGTGTGACCCTGAATTCTTGCAACACGTATAAAGGGGTTGGCAATACAGCACATAGCAACACATGCTGCAAGGCACTGCCAAGCTATGCAAGTGTGAATAGGCCTTAAAAGGACCGCTATCACGAAAGTTGTAAGACTTGGAATACATTTGCACACATACATACTGTATAGGAAGAACATTTCTCCCAAAGTTAACTGCACTATAAATTACCTTTTTACTATGTTATTATTAATAAAATACTTTATTTTATAAAGCACTACCATATTGCGCAGCACTGTACAGTAGATAGGGGAGACAATACAACACCGGACAATATAACACCTGGACATAACAGCATTCGTTGCGTGCGGTCCGGTATAAGTCATGGAGAGAATCCAAAGACATAACAACAAAAGTTGTTTAGGTGATACCTTTAATGGCTAACTGTACAAGATTCCTTTGCAAGCTTTCAAAACTTTAAGTTTCTTCTTCAGGCATGTTTCAGAGCTGGATCAGAACCAGCTCTGAAACATGCCTGAAGAAGAAACTTAAAGTGTTGAAAGCTTGCAGAGGAATCTTGTACAGTTAGTACTTAATGGTATCAACTAAACAAATTTAGTTGTTATGTCTTCGGATAACAGCGTTAAACAATGGTATAAAACAGTATAACAATAAACAATTGTGTGCAGATTGCAAGTTAGGTCTAAATATAGGAGATAAATCACTGGGCGAGAAGAGCAAGAGGGGAAGAGGGCCCAGTCAAATAGGCTTACAAACTAAGGAGTGGAGGACTTTGGACATACTTGGGGGGGGAGGGGAGGCAGTACAATGGGGGATTAAAGCTATGAAGACAGGTAGGCTATAGTAAACAAATGGGTCTTTGAGGCCTGCTTCAATGAGTTGTAGGTGGAGGTGAGCCTAATGAGTGGAGGGAAGAAGATCCCTAGAGAAGGGGCTGCTCTGGAGAAATCCTGGAGCCTCTCAAGTAAGCAAGTGATGTGAGGGGTGGCATCCATAGAGTTTTAGAGAAGTAGAGAGAGCATGTCATGAAGTATCTCTGGAAGAGATTGGAGATGTATGAAGGGGAGGTTTGGTGGATGGATTTGTGTGACAGGCAGAGAAATTTAAATGTTATTCTGAAGGAAACAGGGAGCCAGGGAAGGGACTTGCAGTGAGGGGCAGCTGAAGACTCTGAACTCTGCAACTAATTGCAACAAATTGTCTGGCGTCGGGAAGTCCAGAAAGGAGGGCATTGCAGTAGTCCAGACAGAGATGACCAAAGCATGGACCACGACCTGAAGATGTTCTGGATGTGGAAGGAAAAGGTTTATGCTGAATCAAAGGTGAACCCAGGCAGCGGGTTTGAGGGACAGGGCAGATGGACATGTTGTCAACAGTAATGAAGACGATGGGGAGAAGACTGGATGAACTTGGTGGGAAGATCATGTTGCTGTCATTTCAAATCAAAGGTGAACCCAGGCAGCGGGTTTGAGGGACAGGGCAGATGGACATGTTGTCAACAGTAATGAAGACGAGGGGGAGAAGACTGGATGAACTTGGTGGGAAGATCATGTTGCTGTCATTTCAAATAGGACAGTTCTGAAAGGTTTTGGACTAGTTCATCTCCTGATGGGCGGATTCTTAGAGTTTTTCTTATTTTCAAATGCACTTACTTCAATGTCAGTTGCTCATGCCAACTGCCAAAATAGTGTGTAAGCAAGTTGGGAGGCCATCTGGCATCTTTATATAGATCATTTCCAGCTTTTATAAAGAATAAAGGAAATACTGAGAATCACCCATGAGGAGATAGATTAGTCCAAAATTTTCAGATCTGATCTATGTGATGGAGACATAGGGAAAAAGTAATTTAAAGTGCATTTTACTTTGGGACAAATGCACATCTTATATGTATGCATACATGTAGATGTTAAGTTTAACAACTTTTCATGATAGTGGTCCTTTTAAGTATTAAAGCTAAAATGCAAAATGCCTCACACTGAATTTGGCATCAGTGTTGCCGAAAATGCATACTCTGGATGAGACATCCGTGTACCAGCAGCGCCTATTCTAAACTATGATCCCAAGCTGCAGTGATTGCTCTGGACTCTGGAGATAGATCTGCAGCCATAAGTGAGATATAGGACCATTCTTCTGCTTATGTCCTTGCTTTTGCTCTTGTACTTGTCTGTAACCTGTATCCCATTCTTGTGTAATTGCCTAGTTCTGATCTCTAGCCTGGCTCACTAACTCCTGATTTTACTAAGCTGACCTGATTTCTATTCATGTTCCATTATTGCCTTCAAAACCCAACTTGACCTTTCTGATATAGACGATTCTAAGATGCAGGTGAGGGAAATCACCAGCCTTGTAATATCATTTATTACTCACGCCAAAGCCTGAACGGCAATTTGTCACAAACCTGGATAGCAGGAACTAAGCATATGATGAAAAAATACGGAATCAGAAGCTACCTTCAGAGAACTGACATGCCAAAAATAGATTAGCTACAGAGATATGAACATCTATAGTCAAAGTGAAAGCAAAGAGAATACAGTTTCTGACCTTTGGTGCTAGACTCTGAAATAGTGTTGTGTTCGGATTTCGCATAAACCTAATCTTGCATCAACATTTCTGGCAAATTTGCAATTCATTTCCTAAATAATTTGGGTCATAACCATAATTATGATCCATAATTTCACAGTTACTCCTAATTGTGAGAAAATGCGAAATTGGATTCTTTGGTAACTAAAAAAAATCAAAAAAAGACCTTGTAGTTTTTGAGAAAATTTATTAAAAAAGGGGGCAGGGGGTGTTAATTTCAGTAAAATTACATTTTGCAGCAGTAAACTTTAATATATATCAGGTTCCGTATACACATTGTATACATTTTAAGAAAAATGACAGCATAGGCTCACCCCTCTCAAGCCTCTCTATGCCCTTGTCACCCATGCAGGCTGGTATAGCCAGGATTCAGAGCTACACCAGCCTGAATGGTCCATGACGTGGGAAGCTAAGGAAGAGAGAAGAAGCAAAGCCCCTCCCCCCAAAGTCCTTGTGCAAACCCATGGACAAGGAGCTCTTCCCCAGGAGAAAGGAGGAGGTGATGTCCTTGGTGGAAGTGGGGGGGAGGGTCATGAAGGACACTCATAGCTGTATTGTACAAACAACATAGAGAGCTGACATTCCTAGGAGTGAATGCATGCTGCTTTAGTACTTATTTACTTACTATACAAGTCCAAACAAGCAGTTGTGTTATACTGTGTTCATTGCCCCCACCCCAGTATTAGTATCTAAATTTCAGTCCTATTTGGCATTTCCACTGAAGGTGACTGACTGCTATGCTATCTGTATGCTGTCTATTATGCGAAATCCCACTTTGCCTGCTGCGTTTTTTTTATTTTTTGGAATATAAGGTTCCTCGGTATATAACACACACCTAGGTTTAGAGGGCAAAAATCAGGGGAAAAAAACACAAAACTAAACCTTTTGCATCTATAGTGCAGGGGTGTCTTATGGACCTTTATTCACAGCGCAGTTAGGGCTTGATTCACTAAGACAAATAGCATGCTTATCAGGGTTAACACACTTTATCAGAGTTAACACACCTTATCAGAGTAGCATAGCGAGCGCTAGAAACGTATGCCTGCTAATTAGCAATGACGAGAGCTCCACTCGTCCTGCCCTGAGCCCCTGCGTGTCCAATCACTTTAAAGGACCTTATCCCCACACTTTGATTGGCCCAATAGGCTGCCTGTCAAGTTTCCTGTCAAGTGACAAGCAGCCTATTGGGCCAATCAAAGTGCGGGGATAATGTCCTTTAAAGTGATTGAACCCACAGGGGCTCAGGGCAGGACAAGTGGAACTTTCGTCATTGCCAATTAGCAGGCATAAGTTCGTAGCGCTCGCTATACTACCCTAATAAGGTGTGTTAACTCTGATAAGGTGTGCTAACTGTGATAAGGCATGCTAACTCTGATAAGGCATGCTATTTGTCTTAGTGAATTAAGCCCAAAGTGGGCTGTCTATGTATAGTCTGATGTCCTTGTGTATCGCACAAATACATGTGTTGCTGAAATCAGCAACACAACACATCAGTGTGCCCAGGCCCTAAACGTGGGCTGCCCTGGTTGCAGTAACTGAGAGAAGTGTAATGCTTTATAAATGAAAAGAGAGGTTGATTGTGATCAGTAAGGATACTGTTTTGAATTGTATCAGTTTCCACCTCTAGCTCAAGCTATCAGTTTATGATGAGGAAATGCAGCATTATATTTTATAACTATTATTTAATTAATGTCTTTCAACACTGATCCACTCTTACAAAGCCCTTCCGTTGCTTTGTAACGGCCTTCGCAATGGAAGAGCGAGAGACGGATATTTTTGTGTTCATGCAAATGTTTAAATGATGGGCATTGTCAAAAAGGAAGTCAGAGAGTCAGGAAGACATTAATCATTCCTCAAGGGTTTTGGTTCTGAAATGATAAAGGAGCACTATGACCGAATGAGTTTGTCCCTGTCATCGCACTCTACAATGACAAAAACAGAATCAATGGGCCATGGAGCTTTTAGCTCCCTATGTGATGACTCATGCTAACTCGGGTTGGAAAAGTTTGACAAGCACATCAAACGCATGTGTACTGTGGAAGTGTCTCTCAACAGCATGTCACACAGGCTTCCAGCTTCACCCAAAGCCTTTTGTGTGCTGAAAACTGATCTTACCTTCATCTTATCACCATCTCATCTTTAAAAAAATTAATAATAATAAGAGATAAACATGAATGTTTGTGTGAATGTTTGCAATTCTATTAAAAGGACCCTGAGCAGACCTATTAAAAGCAAATCTTCACTTACCTGGGGCAACGAGGGAGGGTCCTAAGGGTTAAGCACCCCAAGGGGGAGATCTATGGGTTAGGCACCATGGGGAGTCTTAGGGTTAGGCACCATTAGGGGGAGTCTTAGGGTTAGGTCCCACCAAGGGGGGGTGGTTAGTGTTAGGCACCATTAGGGGGAGTCTTAGGGTTAGGCACCACCAGGGCAGGGTTCTGTGTGAGAGTAGGGTTAGCCATAGTAAAATATTGTTAAATAATACCGATATTTTACTATCTAAATTCACTAGTACAATATCGCTAACTTTAGTAATATTTAACTAGCAGCAATCCCCTTTTTCCAGGTACCTTTATTTCATGTATGCCACACAACCGACCTTAAAATGCAGCAATTTCTTTATATGTATATGGCCAACCTGTGTGTTTAGTCTTGGTTGCCTTTCCTCAGTAAAGACAATTCCCTGCTGAATAAACTTGTGGTTACTTAATCCTATGTTGCTGTACCAGCTTTGATTTCATAGATTTCCTATAAACCAAGACCATAACAAATTTACAACACATTGAAATGTGCAAGAAAAATGCAAAACCTCAACACCCCAGAGCAAAGAAACACCTCCCCTGTGCTTCTATTTGCAGAATCTTAACAGTTTAGATAGATGTGAGACAACTACATCATTAAGGTAGAGATTTAGGCCAAAAGCTTCCAGATAATGAAGAAACCAGCAGATCAACCAAAAGGATAATGAAGAAAAGTGATCTCACATGCCATCACTCCTTCCGTCCAAACTGTGCTTACAGCACTGGTTTCTTACATCTTACTAGTTGCCCATATATAAGATGAAGCATAACCATATTTGGAAAAAATCTAGATGCCGTGTTTACATTATTATGTAAAATCAGGTTTATGATTTACTACAGTTAAAATAAGCAAATTGCTCTGCCAACATTAAGATTCAATGACCTGCAAGCTTTGCCAGCCAGAACATCAGCTCTCAATAAAAGGTTCATGCCATTTTAATTCTGACATGTCATCTGACTCATCCATGCAACTTTACTAGGCATGCGGTGTTATATCACCAGACTTTCCATTATATAAGCATTATACAGTATAAGAGAAGGCAATTACAATAATTTGTTTTTTAAAAATTTTATTATACCACTATCTTCTGTGGGTTGTATAATACAAAACAGACAACCATGGAAACTATAGAAGAATAAGTACTTCAACACACAGTACAATCAGAACATCCTGCAACACAAGTATAAAATACTGTGGTTTAACCACGACAGGACCGCTCTTAGTATCACAGCGTCCTTTTTTTGACCCTGTTAATGGCAAAAAGAACGTTTAAATACGTCGCTCCCCTCTGCCGACATTGTGCACGTGCATGCCGCGCATACCTGCCGAGACTGACAAGTCTTTCATTGGTGAACAGGAACACGTGTTCCCTGAGCCAATCAAAGTGCCTGTGAGGGTAAGGTCATGGATTCAATGAGAAGCCAAAGATATTTACTGTAACAACACTGCCCGTGTGCTTTCAACTCACAGAGCACACAGAATAATGTCTGTGGGGACTCTAGTGGTAAGAAAATACACATTTTTACACTATATAAATTAAATAAATTAAACCCTCCTACTCCCCCCCCCCCCCCCAAGTTATCAAAATAAAACACTAAATAGGCTTTTTTTCTATGTTTGTCATGAAGGTTTATTACTGTTAATTTGGAAAATAAGGGTTTGTAATTATTGATTGGGTACAAAAGACACATTGGTGAGGGTGAGTGCTGTCTGGTGAGGGCGAGAGCTGATTGGTGAGAGTGAGTGCTGATAGGTGAGGGTAAGAGCTGAGGGTTCCATCTCGCTAGGTTAATGTTGCATTCTATATTATAATATAGTGTGCGAGTATCAGAAACAAAGGATGTAAAAGAATAGCAAATTCTCTGCATTTCCTTTGTAGCTTGTACTAAACACAGCATCACTTCACTGCCATTCATATGACACCTCTTTGGTATCTAACACCATTGTCTCAAAGGGTTCACCGTCCACCTATCCTTATTGGCAAATTTTCACAATGTAGCAGCGGGTGAATCCCACAACAACATATGACACAATAAGAAAAGATGTGAATTCTTGCTGGAACTCTTATGCATGTAGGGATGCTGCAAACAATCCTGTTATCCAAGGAAAAGTAACATCTGGTTCTGTGGTGAAAGGCTTGGGATGGTGTTTGAGGCTGTTTTCTCAATCAATCTCTCACAGATAATCCAGGCTTTGGGGAACTAGCTCTTTGAATTGATCATAGTTGTTTTGTTTCTATCTCATGTTGCTGAAGCTTAATGCAGACACACACTGAGAGCAGCACAGCAAGAACTCGTTGACAGATGTAAATAATATCTGGCCTTGTAGTCAAGATGGGAATAAAAGGCATACTCTCTATGGTAGGATTATCTGGAGTTGCCCTGGGCTGTCATAGTGCTGGTGGCTAAAAATGTTCAGTATATACGCTCCCGGCTAGTGACATATTTATCTGTAGCATGCTAAGCGCTGTAACACTATCCATAAAACAAAAGGTGCCATTTACCTTTTCATGTATGTATAAAGGTGTCAGTTGTACTACAGGTGATGCATTATTATTAATATTATATTATAGAAATGCATTGTTGACCATTATTTTACCCACTTGTAAAGTACAACTTGGCATGGGTAGCAATCTCAGGCAGAGACATAAGATTAATAGACTGCACACCCTAATTGTTTATAAACAATTTCCAGGAATCCCTTTATACTGTAGTAATACAATCAACACTTACTTAGTTTCAGTGGCACAACAATCAGGGCTCCTCCCTCTACTACTGATGATCACCTCTATATGTGCTTTGAATAGTGGTAATCATCATTAACCCTTTGGTAGCCAATTTATTTAGAGACTCGCAAGTGCTTCAGGCCAATTTATATGAGCACATTTTTTTATATTTTCTTTGTTAGATTTCCTAGCTTCTAATTAGGACTGCTGTAATGTGTATTTATAGCAACTTGTCACTTGGGGGCGGCATGAGGCAATAAAAGAGGGCTTCTGCTTTCAGTTTCTATGTTTTGTGTTTGGAGAGAGAGATCAAAGCAAGACAAACATTTACAGCACAAGTTCTGCCGACTGAAGAAACAAGCAGTGCATCATCTTAAAGTGAACCTCCAGACTAAAAATCTAATCAGCAGAACTGAAAAGGCTTGGTGTTTCTTTAACAGTTTCACAGCATCAGAACTTTGTTTTTCTCAAAAGCATCATTTTTTGCGGCATTTTTTAGCTAAGCTCCACCCATCAAAGAAAAAAAGCCCAGGCTTTTTTTCCCTGATGCTGTGCAGAGCATAATGGGATTTCCTATGTTGTTATTCACATTGCCTAGCAACTGGGAGAGGTGCTCAGGACACAGGACAGTTGGAACTGTGTCTCATGCTCCCTGTCACCTCCTGTCAACCAAAAAGATGGCTGCCATCATGAAATCAAACATTTGCCTGTTCTTTTAAAACAGTGTGGGTAAGAGATTATAATACCTATCTATTTTAATTAACATAACTAATGTAACTTAATGACAGTATGTTTGTTTAGGCTGGAGTTCCTCTTTAACCCTTTCTGGACCAGCACCCTCTGCCCCCTTAAGGACCAGAGGGTGCTGGTAAAGCAAACCGCCGCTTCCCGACGAATCGCCGCAAGTTACCGTCGCTCCAGCCATACACGCCGCTCTGTCCCCGCCGCAGGCTGCTCTCTCTGCCGTCGCTATGACGGCAGAGCACTGTGCGCCGGTCAGGAGCCGCTTTCATTGGCTCCTGACCCTGTCACTTCATGTAAGCCAATGGGAACGGCTTACATGAATGACAGGGCCAGGAGCCAATGAAAACGGCTCCTGCACTGCTCAAAGTGCTCTGCCGCCATAGAGGCGGCAGGGCAGCTGATTGCGGCGGGGGCAGAGCGGACCGAGCGACGCGGACGGGCTGGGGCGCGCGGTCAATGGGACGTAGAGCTTACGTCCGGTCAGGACTGCAGCGCCCCCTGCCCGACGTAGATTCGTACTCGCTCGGTCCGCAGGTAGTTAAAGTGAGATAACTCGTTTGTGGCTGTTGACAGGTTAACAAACTGTTTCCCTCCCCTGATTACACCTCTCTGACACTGCAGCTGTCCTTGACAGTGTTTTGTGCTCCATATTAATTGATATGTTTGAGAATTTGTGCTATTATAAATGATGCAACTCATCATAAGCCTCTGAGAAAGCGGTGGAATTATAGTGAAACATGTCAGACAGTTGTGTTGATGTTGCATTACGTATATTTGGACTAAATGCCTGTAATGTGATCAGTGAGGTAACACAGCACTAATGTGTGTCCAAGGAGTTTTTTCTTTTTTGCTAAAAAGTATGACATTTGATATATAGACCACAGATCCCAATTGTCCCTTTTTTTTTTAGGGATAGTCCCTCTTTGGGAACCTAATTCCACTGTCACTCTTTCTTCCTTAATGTTTTCTCTTTCAGGACTGATGTACAGATCTGTGTAAATATGTGTTTTTCTACTGAGAAATGTGTTTAATTGACTATACAGTTTATTCCCATTAATTACCATAAGTTGGAAGGTATGTATACACAGATTGTATTAAAGTTTATAGTTTTTAACCAATTACGGGCCGATGCAGTACAAATCTACGTCGGGCAGGTGGCGCTGCGGTTCTGACCAGACGTAAGATCTACCTCCCTTTCACCGCGCGTCCCTGCCCGTTACTGATGCTCTCGCCGCTTTCTACCCGCCGCAATGTGCTGCCCTGCCGCCTCTATGACGGCAGAGCACTGTGAGCCAGGCAGGAGCCATTTTCATTGGCTCCTTGCCCTGTCATTACTGTAAGCCAATCCCATTGGCTAACATTGAGTGACAGGGTCAGGAGCCATTAAAAGCGGCTCCTGACCGGCGCATGGCGCTCTGCCGTCATAGAGACGGCAGAGAGAGCAGCCTGCGGCGGGGACAGAACGGCGTGACCGGCGGATTTTTGCGGCGATTCATCGGTATGCTGCGTTTTAGTGTACCAGCAGCCTCTGGTCCTTAAGGGGGCAGAGGCTGCTGGTACCGAAGCAGTTAATGTATGGTCTATGTGCAGTATTTGTAAATTAATCCTGGAAACTAGTTCTGGGGTTATATATTTACGGCTGACTCCAGCTTATAGCCAAAAAGGCGAAGGTTGGGATGTTTTAGTGATAAAGGGTGTACAGAGCGGAGTAGCACAAAATTGACCAGTGGTGCTGCCAGAGATAGGGGCCGGTCCTGTGGCCCAAAGTGAGAGTAATGTAAAAAGTGTGGTCTACCTCAGTGCAACAACAAATCAGAAATGTCCAGGATAAAATATGTTAAAAACCATTGAAAAGAGGAGGTAGTGGGTGGACTTACCTCCCCAATCAGTAGGCACACATTTTGTTGATTGTTGGTTAACAATACATTTTATTCAAGTACTCCACAGTGCAACACATTTCGCAAGTTCAATCCCGCGTCATCAGGCAATAACTGGGGCAAAATCTAGTACAGGACTATTCAGGAGCCCAGCGCCTCTCTAGACTAGCGCCCATGATGGCTTGTTAAACAAGGTCTTTATCTTGGCCCTTCGCTGGTTTGCGAGGAGAGACGCGATGTGGTGCGCAAGGGAGCTGGAGACAGGAAGTCAGCAGTCACGTAAAGAGGAAGCCTTGCGGGCATCACAACAAGGTGGAATGAGCGGAAGCTCCGTTACTGCTGTTGCACAAGCAGATGCCTGCTCAGGATTTCAGGATTACTTGAAGCAACACAGTTTTTTTGGCACCAGGGATCTGACACTACAGCATTGCATCCTGGAGTTCTTTGTGTGACAGTACTTCAGGAGAAGGTACTGTATTGCACTAATTGTTTCTACATATATCCTACACAACATAGGCAATTGAAGGGCCTGTTGAGTGACATTTCTGATTTTTGCTGGGATTTAGTGTTAGGCATAGGTAGGGGATTAGGGTTAGGAGTAGGTGGGGAGGGGTCAGTGTTAGGCATAGGTAGGGGAGTTAGTATTAGGAGTAGGTGGGGTCAGTGGCGTCTCTAGGGGTGGGCGCAGGGGGCGGGGCGCTCCGGGTGTCATCATGGGAAGGGGGTGACACACGGGCAGAAGAAGTCCAGGGATAGCAGGGCAATGTATTGAGGACACAGGGAGGGGGGCCCGACTTCATTCCTCATTCCCTCACCATTAATTCTCCTTTTGCAGAGTGCAGTGTGTGGTTTATATGATATATAGTTTCTATCACCTGCTTCGCTCCTCCTGATGTTCCCTCGGTGTTGATTCAGCACAGGCAGAATTGATGGTACACGTCCATCCCCCAGCCCGCCGCTCTCCCCACTTCCTGTTCTCTGCAAGTTGCGTGATTACATGGGACGTGTAGGGAGAGAAGGCAGAGAGTGGCCGGCTGGTGGATGGACGGCGTACCATCATTTCTGCCTGCGCTGCGGCTGAGTCAAAATGGAGGGAACATCAGGAGGAGTGGAGCGGGTGATTGAGACTATGTATCATATAAGCTGCTGCGCTCTGCAAATGGAGAAGTTCATAGGGAGGGAGGGGGGGATGAGGTTGGTCTGCTTGTGAGTGCACGGGGAGAGGGGAGCAGGCAGTCCTGACATCTAAAAACTGATGCAGCTGTTCTGCAATGATGCACTAGTTAACAGCACAGGGTGAGTGCTGAACTATTTGACTGACTGGGGCTCTCAGTGCAGCCTTACGGATCCCCCCTCCTCCGCAATGGTGCTTTCCCTGTGCAACAAGCTAAGTGCACGGGGAAGAACTTCTATAGCAGCCTCGCTGCAGGATCGGATGTCAGGTACTTTTAGCTGCAGCCCGACTATCCCTTCAACTTTTTTTGCTCCCCCATTCTGACTTCTCTACCCTGACTGACCCTTTCCTCACCCTCAGCAGGCTGCAGCCTGTCACCTCTTTACCACTCTCTCCCCTCACCTTCAGCATGTTGCTGTAATTTTCTTATCCACTCTCCCCTCCTCTACTACTACCTCTCTCTGCCTTCCTCTACTCCCCTACTGTCACCCTCCCCTGCTCCCACCTCTCTGCCACCCTTTCCTTGCCTGCTGACCACTTCTCTGGCACCTGTCACCTGTCTGCCATCCTCCCCTCGCGGACCCCTCTCTGCCACCCCTTTACCACCCTCCCCTCCTGTTACCTCTCTGCCACCCTCCCCTGCTGTCACCTCTCTGCCACCCTTCCCCTGCTGACCCCTCTCTGTCACCCTCCCCTCCTGTCACCTCTATACCACCCTCCCCGCTTCTGCTCTCCCCTCTCTACCACCCTCCCTTCCCCTGCTGACCCCTCACTGCCACCCTCCCCTCCTGTCACCCCTTTACCACCCTCCTATCTCCTCTCTGCCACCCCCTCCCCTCCTTTCACCTAGCTGCCATCCTCCCCTTCTGTCACCTCTCTGCCAACCTTGCCCTCCGGTCACCTATCTGCTATCCTCTACTCCCCTTCTGTCACCTCTCTGCTGATGGGTGCTAACTGGGCATGCTAACTGTACATAGTCATGTCACTGACTGTCCTCAGAGGCACTCGCAATCTAATCCCACCATAGTTTAACCACTTTACCCCCGCCCGTACGGATTTCTCCGTCCCTTTTTCCATCCTTTAACCCCCAGGGACGGAGAAATCCGTACTTTGCGCACTCCCGCCGCTGCCCGCGCTCCCGCTCGTAAACACGCCGCCCGCCGCTAGTAAACACGCCGCCGCCCGCTCGCCCAGAGATCAACGAACGGGAAAATCCATTCCCGTTCGTTGATCTAAGCCCCGCAATGATCCGCTGCCGCTCGGCTGAGCAGCGCGATCATTGTGAGCAATAACAAACTCCCAGCCTCTTTGTACTTCCTGCAAGCGTCCGGAAGGACGCTTGCAGGTCGCATGAAACAAAAAGTTACTGTTGCCATCTTGTGGCCAAATAGTAAAACTACACCCTAAGCATTTTTTTACACACAAATAAACTAGTTTTACACAAAAAATTAACTCCTTACCTCCCACACTCCCCAATTTTTTTTTTTTGTAATTAAAAAAAAATAAAAATTTACAATTTAAAAAAAATACATAAATAGTTACCTTAGGGACTGAACTTTTTAAATATTTATGTCAAGAGGGTATAACACTGTTACTTTATAAACTATGGGCTTGTAATTAGGGATGGACGCAAAACTGAAAAAAATGCACCTTTATTTCCAATTAAAATATTGGCGGCAAACATTGTGATAGGGACATAATTTAAACGGTTTTATAACCGGGATAAATAGGCATATGCATTTAATGGGTTTTAATTACAGTAGCATGCATTATTTAAAAACTATAAAGGCCGAAAACTGAAAAATAATAAATTTTTTCCCACATTTTTCCTAGTTTCCCAATAAAACACATTTAGAATAAAATTATTCTTGGCATAATGTCCCACCTAAATAAAGCCTAATTGGTGGCGAAAAAAACAAGATATAGTTCATTTCATTGCGATAAGTAATGATAAAATTATAGACGAATGAATGGAAGGAGCGCTGAAAGGTGAAAATTGCTCTGGTGGTCAGGGGGTAAAACCCCTCAGTTGGGAAGTGGTTAATGTCCTACCATATTATTATTATGTATTTCTATAGCACTGCTATCTTCTGCAGTAACGAACAGAGTACATAGTCAAGTCACGGACTCTCCTCAGAGGAGCTCATAATCGAATCCTTCCATAATCATAGTCTAATGTCTCTTCCTTATTATTGTGTATTTATATAGTACTGACATCTTCTGCAGCACTTTACACAGTACATAGTCATGACACTGACTGCCCTCAGAGGAGCTTACAATCTAATCCTACCATAGTCATAGTGTAATGTCATACCATATTATTATGTATTTATATAGCACTGACATCTTCTGCAGCACTTTACAGAGTACATAGTCATGTCACTGACTGTCCTCAGAGGAGCTCACACAATCTAATCCTACCATAGTAATGGTCTAATGTCCTACCATATTATTATCCATTCTCCACAGCACTTTGCATAGTACATATACATTTCCCTCAGAGTAGGCCACAATCGAATCCCTACTATAGTCATGTTGGACAGTGGCAGCGGTCAAACTCACTCCTTTCCTTTTTTTGGGGGGGGGGGGGGATCCTGTGGTGGTAGTAATAACTTTTATAGATGCTTTGAATAGTAGTAAACATAAACAAGCTGTTCCCCATCCCCTTCTTGCACCTCTGACACTGTAGTTGTCTTTGACAGGTTTTGATACACCGTATCAATTGGTATGTATAGAGTGCTTGGAGGGTCCCAATGTAAAACTTTCACTGGGACCCATAGCTCTTTAGCTACGCCACTGGGTGGGGGCAGAGGCATAACTAGAGGGGAGCAGCACCTGCAATCACAGGGGGGCCCAGAGCTGTGGGGCCCATCTACTAACCTTCCCTTCCTCCGATACAGGGGCTATACTTCAGATCAGGTGTTTTTGTGGCTACACTTGTTATGGGTGTAAAGATCATGATGGCTACAACTGTATTATGACCCTTGTGAGGTGGATCCCAAGGTCGTAAAGAGCACCAAGGGCAGGCAAGGGAAGGGGTGTGAACATTTGGGGTAGGGCATCAAAGTTTTTCAGAGGGGCCCCATGAATTGTTGTTACACCACTGGGTGGGGGTTAGTGTTAGGCCTAGGTTGGGCATAGGTATGGCAGGGCTCATGTGAGAGTTAGGTTAGGGATAAGCCACAGTAGCATATTAGTAACTTTACCGATATTATACTAATAATAAAAGTGGATAGTATAATGTCAGTAAAATGAACCAATATTCTTGTTGTTGTTCATTCACCATACAGTCATGTCTGACTATTTATGACCTCACAGACCACATCATACCACGCCCCTCTATCCTCTTCTGCATATCTAAAAGCTTGTCCAAGCTCATGTTTGTTGCTTCCATGATACTATCTAGCCATCTCATTCTCTGCTGTCCCTTTCTCCTTTTGCACTCAATCTTTCCCAGCATCAGGGTCTTCTCCAATGAGTCCCACGTTCTTGTTGTGTGTCCAAATTCAGCATTGCTCCTTCAAATGAACAGTCAAGGTTAATTTCTTTAAGGATTGACTGACTGGACCCTGTTGCAGTACAAGGGACCCTCTAAAGTCTTCTTGAGCACAACAACCGATTATCTAACTGGTAAATCCAGTCAAGGTTAATTTCTTTAAAGAGAACCTGTACTGAGAAAAAATATTTAACATAAACACATGAGGTAACTTCAAATGAAAATTACATAGTTACCTTGCCATCAGTTCCTCTCAGAAGCTCACCATTTTCTTCTGACAATTATCTTTTCCAGTTCTGACAATATTTTGTCAGATCTGAAATATATCAGTTGCTGTCAGTTATATATCAGTTGCTGTCAGTTATAGCTGAGAGGAAAACAGATGTACCAGGTAATGTCCATGTTTCCCTATGGCTCAAGTGGGCAATGTTACAGTTTAACTGTGTGCTGACCACAAAGCTGTTATGGGTAATGGCCATTTTCAAAATGGAGGACGAAAAATTCCCTTGATCACAGTGGACAAACAGGATGCGGGACAGGAGAAAGACACTGAGGAGTAGACTACATGGAAGGTAAGTATGACTTGTGTATGCTTATTTTGACTTTTAATTTTCAGTTCAGGTTTTCTGAAGGATTGACTGACTGGACCTTGTTGCAGTCCAAGGGACTCTCTAAAGTCTTCTCGAGCACCACAACCGATCTTCTAACTGGTAAATCCATGCCCGTTTTTACTCGCAGCATTTTTAAATGTACACAGGCTACCATCCAATGAGAATGTACTGTATATTTTAGTGCCATTTTTTATTTCATTTTTGAATAGCTGATTTTAAAATCCAGAGAAATTGTTCTTCCTCTCCAGCTCCTAACTTCAGATGAGCGTCTACACATCGATGCAATGGACGTCCTCTAAATATTTACTGCTTTGAAGTTTCCCAAGGTCAATGGGAGCTTAGCATAAAATCAAATAATTAAAATGAATATCCTGCCCTTTTCAATATTTCCCCTTCTTTCAATTGTTTTTTCCATCTGGCGTCTGATAAATCACCTTCTCTGAATGCGGTTTGCTAACATATCTTCATGATTCACGTTCGCCGCACACATCCCATTATAAATAACACTGCACCTCAGGAGCTCCTCCCAATGCAGGATATCTCCCTTCACCTGAAACCAAGGCACGATTAATTGCAATGCACTTCAGTCTGGGGGAGAGATGTGTTTTGACACTGGTGATAATGTAACAAATTTGTTTCCAAGGATGTTTTCTTTCAACTCTCAGGAAACACACTGAGCAAAATAAAGCATTTGAAAATGTACTGCTTCATCCTATCTCAAGAAGATAACACCGAGGAACAAAACAGAAAACTTAACCCTTTTTCCCTTCAATGGAACATCAAAAGGGTGAAATGAAACCAAATGTAGTTTTCGCTTTTGAAAAGACAACAGTTAAATCTGTATTTTTGTATATGTTTAGTACTCTGTCTAGATTTATTTATTTTTACTGCCAGGTAATGCCGTCATATGCCAAATATGACACGGGCAGTGTTACCAAATGCATGTAATATTAGCCGAAAGGCATGTGGCCAGCAGTTTGAAGGTTGAACTGCCCAAAAATTGAGCAGTTCAGCCAAGATTTGGGTTCAAATCTCAGCTCTTCCTGTTTAGTAATCTACCACCTATTCAGTAAGGAGTCATTGGGCAAGATTCCATAACACTGCTACTTCCTACTGAGTGCGCACTACTGGCTGTAGCCCAAGTGCTTTAAAGCCGCCAGGAGAAAAGCACAATATAAAGGTTATTTGTCTTGTCTTACAACGTTTATTAGCTGGTACTAACAACTAGTTGCAGCAACAAATTGATATAAATAGTCAGCTTTGTCCTATGTAGTATAACCTTGTTACTACTGTCATCCTTTGTATCATTTTATGAATTTATTGTCTAGCGCTGCATAATATGTTGGCGCTTTATAAATACAATAAATAAATTATAATAATAAATAATCTTCCACAGTGCTTTCACAAAGTGTATATAGTCCTGCCACTAACTGTCCCTCAGAGGAGCTCACATTCACTATCTTATGTTCCTGTTGTAGTCTAAGGCCATTTGTTGGGGGGGGGGGGCAAGTAAAGAGGAACTGTCGTGAAAATAACATCATGAATAAAATTGATTATTTTTTACAATATTCATTTATATATTATTTAGTCAGTGCTTGGCCATTGTAAAATCTTTACATTCTGACCTTTATCACTGGTGGTGACATCTTTAATTTTGCCAGGTGCAGAATGTTTGTCTATTGAGAGCTCTATGCAAAGAGGAAGCTTGCTTGGCAATTGAAAAAAGTTGTTATTTCCCACAATGCAACAAGGCTCACAGACAGCAAACTGTCAGGACCATGGCCCTGACATCACACTGTGGGAGGGGTTTCACCACAATATCAGCCATACAGATGTTCCTGATGATCTATTCAAGAAAAGGTAAAGATTTCTAATGGGGAAGGGGGCATCAGCTACTGATTGGACTGAAGTTCAAGCCTTGGTTAAAGTTCCTCTTTAACCTATCTGTATGTTTTTGAGATGTGGGAGGAAACCAGAGTACCCATAAGAACCCCACGCAGACACAGGGATAATATACAAAGTCCATTTAGGTAGTGTCCTGGCCCACATTTGAACTGGGAACCCTAGCGTTGTAAGGTGAGGGTGCTGTCCAACAGTTGAGACTAGTTTTTGTGATGAATTGGTTATGATCTCAGACACTACTAAATGTATATGACTTATACTAAGGTGGGTGACTGCAAGGGATGGACTGCAAGAGGTGCATCATCATGTTCTAGTGTCCCATTTTACTGAGTTAAGCAAAAGGAAGGGAGTTTATGTCTAGCACTGCTCCTGTTCCCTTTGTTTCTCATTCTTTCTGGCACTTTACTGTCAGCTTTTCATCTTCACTTTACTAGATGAGATTATAGTACTGACAAAACCAATCCAATCCTGTATAAATGTGTCTGAACTAGACGGAGAAATTACATCTGCTCACTGTCAGATATTTGTAGTTGCTTAAGAATGGACAATCCCTACCATTATTAATATTACTCAGTGATATCAAAAGAGCAGGTGAGGCTTTAAACATTATGAAAGCTGGGAGCTTGGTATCTGCTGACTTTATTTCTCTTTTATTATTGATTCTGCTGCTTTAACAATTTCCTTATAGATATTCATACATTAAAAAAATACTAGAAATTGACCTCCAATCATAGAATGTAAGCCAGCAAGGGCAGGGTTCTCTTCCTTTTGGGCTTTGTAACTTTAGGTACATTTTGATCATCACTATACAATTGCCACTATGACTTTTTATATTGTCCACCACTTATGTAATACTTACCAAGGTCTATATTTTTTGTATACCAATGTCTATATTTTTATGTACCAATGTTTGCTTTCTTACTCTGCATAGTACTAGGGAAGATGATGGTGCTACATACGGTAAATAAGACATAATAATAATAATAATAGTGGAAAGCATGGGCACTGCACTGACGACAGATGCAAGGATCTCCCTCTGTCCCCAAACCTCACCAGGCCTATACCAACTCCATACACAGCTATAGGAGCTGGTAACAAGCAGCCCTAAAAGCCAACAAATATAAGTGTTAGGCCCAACTCCCTATAGCTGTTATTAGTGGGTGGCAGTACTTTTAAGAAGAGATGCAGCATAGCCCTCCCCTCTGCTGACACACGCACACTTACACACACAGTGAGCATGATTCGGACTGTTGATGGCCATCGGAGCTCTTCAAACAACCCTTACCAATGCCTGGTAAGAGAGGCAAGGGCTTATGGTGCTAACTGATCACCCCAAGACCACAACAATCAGATGACACCATAAAACCCAACTCAAATAATGTCACTACCTTATACATTTAATTTCCTGATTCAACCATTTTTCAGCCTGATGCAAGCCCTAATTGAGTCTAAAAATAAAGGCGGCACTGGCTGCAGGAATGCCTCTATAGGTTCTTCAAGTACCTGAAGACTAGTGTTGGGCGAACAGTGTTCGCCACTGTTCGGGTTCTGCAGAACATCACCCTGTTCGGGTGATGTTCGAGTTCGGCCGAACACCTGGTGGTGTTCGGCCAAACTGTTCGGGGTTCGCCCGAACTGTTCAATGCATGGCCGAACATGGCCGAACAGGGCCCCTGTTCGGCCGAACAGGGCCCTGTTCGGCCGAATACTGCCCCCCTATGGGGTCGCAGGCATAAGGGGGGAGCATGCCCTGGTCGCGGGGGGGGTCGGAAATTCCCCCCACCCCCTCCGCTAGCGCTCCCCCCTCTGCCCGCTTCCCCATAAAAAAAGTTATAGTACCTGGTGCCTGGTGGCTGGCAGTGGAGTGAGGAGGAGGAGGAGTCCGAGTAGCAGAGTGGCGTTGAGGCCGGGCAGCGGGCGGTTCGGGCGGTTCAGCGCTAGTACCTTGTGGTACTTCCGCCCTTTCTCTGACCTCACGTCCTCTGCGTGATGACGCATACGAGGGTACGCGTGATGCGTACCCTCGTATGCAGAGGACGTGAGGTCAGAGAAAGGGCGGAAGTACCACAAGGGTACTAGCGCTGAACCGCCCGCTGCCCGGCCTCAACGCCACTCTGCTACTCGGACTCCTCCTCCTCCTCACTCCACTGCCAGCCACCAGGCACCAGGTACTATAACTTTTTTTATGGGGAAGCGGGCAGAGGGGGGAGCGCTAGCGGAGGGGGTGGGGGGAATTTCCGACCCCCCCCGCGACCGGGGCATGCTCCCCCCTTATGCCTGCGACCCCATAGGGCCCCCATGTTCGGGGGTCCCATTGACTTCCATTGAGTTCGGCGTTCGGGCCGAACATGCCGAACATCTGGCCCATGTTCGGCCTGTTCGGCCCGAACCCGAACATCCAGGTGTTCGCCCAACACTACTGAAGACTGCAAGCAACACCAAGAGAGCCCTCAAACAACCAAAAAGAAGCAAGGCTATAATTGAAGTGGCAGAAGGAGGTCCAGCTGAAGAACTTTGAAGACTTCTAGCAAGCGATAGAGGCAACCCTTATGGATCATCCTATTATGCAACATTGTCTGAAAAGTTCCTATGCATATCAGAAATGGGTGTGGTGCTCTGTGGGGAAGTAAGGCTATGTAACCCCTCTTTGCAATGCACAGCTGTTTGCTAGTGATAGCTATAGCAAGCCAGTATAAGAGCTAAGGGAGCCCCCATGCTTGAGGCGTTTCCCTCTGCTTATTACCCGCTGCTATAACTAGAAGACAATGATGGTATAGCTCCAAGAAATCACACTTTTTTATTATTATTGCGAGGGAGTAGGCAAGCAAGCCAATCCAGGCACAGGATGTAAGTGCACTGTCAGCATGCATCTGCTGTGTACAGTCCTTTACCTCGTAATAAAGCCATGCATGAGAGAAGTTGTTACATTTTTATAACCCTCTTATAGTAGTAATAACAAACACATTAATTTATGTGCAAATCCCTCAAATGTGTTAATTTATGCACATAATTAAATATTAAATTAACACAAATTTTGCTTGTGAACAATTACATCTTTTGAATTAACAAAATCCATAAGGAGATAAATCAGCCATGAATCTTATTAAGGAAAAAAAAAAAAAAAGACATACACCAAAACAGCACCAAACTAGAGGAGGATTATGTAAATTCAGTAAATCTTTATTGAAAAAAAAATCTGAGCAACTATTAAAAACAAGTCTCTGCTACCAGGGCCAGATTCTCCATAAGGCACTGTAGGCATGTGCCTACAGGCGCCTTCAAGTGGCAGAAGTGCTCCACAAATATAACCCTATGCAAATTAAAAGCTTCGGAGCGCGATCTCGCTCACCCCGGACCGCCCACTCTCAGTATGTCTCAGTATCTCTCTGATGTCAGGTTCCTGCTGCAGTCAGCAACAGCAGAGCGAGCATCCCCATTCATTGATTTATGCACGCAGGCATGGGGGCGGTGCGTGCTGGCTTAATTTATTTGACGGTAATCATGGGGGAAACGGAGGCAGTCACTTCAAAGGCAGCGGAAAAGTGGGGGAAGCAAGAGAGGAGCTCTAAATGCAAAAAGCTCTGCCCCCTTTCAAATGGTGCAGGCCAGGAGCAGTGGCGACCCGGACTCACCCGACAGTCAATGTGGCCGCCCCACTCCGCAGTGCATCCGGCTGCTGCTATTACGTAATATTCAGCCTGCCTGACTGCGACCACTGGGTAACAGTCCTGAGAGCTTATGCTGCTGCTGCTCCTGCACTCTCTTCCTCTCCCCTTCTCCGTGGACTAAGTCATCCCTCGGCAGGCATCAAGCAGGCAACGGCTCCAGCAGGAGAGAAAGTAGCTGTCAAGTGTCAGGGTCAGTATCTTCTGCCTGTCATGTGCTGGAGTCAAAGTGCATGGGAGACTCAAGTTCCACTCAAGTTTGTTACTAACACCTCGGGATGGATGTTTTGTAGTAATAATTATCTGAACATTTGTATAGCGCTTTTCTCCTGTTGGACTCAAAGTGCTCAAGAGCTGCAGCCATTGGGACGCGCTCAAGAGGCCACCCAGCAGTGTTAGGGAGTCTTGCCTTGAACTCCTTACTGAATAGGTACTGACCCTAGCCAGGATTCGAACCCTGGTCTCCCATGTCAAAGGCAGCGCCTTTAACCAGTACACTATCCAGCCACTGCTGGATAGTGTAGGCACACTATTATTATTGGTGTATTTATTTAGCACTGACATCTCCTGCAGCACTTTACAGACTACATAGTCATGTCACTGACTGTCCTCAGAGGAGCTCACAATCGAATCCTACCATAGTCGTAGTCTAATGTCCTCCCATATTATTTGTATGTATTTATATAGAACTAACATCTTCAGCATCACTTTACAGAGTCCATATTCATGTCTCTGGCTGTCATCAGAGAAGCTCACAATCTAATTTCTATTGTAGTCATAGTCTAATGTCGTACCATTATTATTATTACGCTGTATATAGCACTGACATCTTCTGCAGCACTTTATAGAGTACACAGCGATGTCGCAGACTGTCCTGAGAGGAGCTCACAATTAATCCCTACCATAGTCATAGTTTAATGTCCTACCATATTAATATTATGTATTTATATAGCACTGACATCTTCTGCAGCACTTTACACAGTACAATCATAAGCCCAGTCTGTATTATCTGCTTGCTGTTGGTAATATTGGCATATATTTGGTAAATTCGCCACATCATTGGTATTCTCTACTTGTAATATATGGTATTTATACTCTACTTGGTAATATATGAATTAACTTGAGTGTTTTTATTACCTGCGAAAGAGCGGCGTGACTTGGGGTGGAGCTTGTAATGGGGCTGAGTTTAGGGCGCCAAAACTTCTGTGCCTATAGGCTCCTGAGCTGTAAATCCAGCCCTGTCTGCTACTATTTTTGTCAGATCCACTGCAGTTACTTAAAGCCCTACATATATTCAAAGAAATAGGAGACCTATCAGGCTTTAAAATTATCCAGGGAAAGAGTAAGATTATTTCATTATTCAAACCAGCAGACCCTACTGACTTTAGGGGCTTGGGGCTACAAATAGCACAAGAGAAAATACTGTATCTAGGGATGGACATTGGGAGTGATCCTAGCTCACTCTACACCTTAAACTTGACTCCATTATTCAAATCTCTGATCATAAAACTCCAACAGTGGCGTTATATTCCATTAGAGATGATAGGACGAGCTGCATTAGTTAACCACTTGCCGACCGCGCACTCATAACGCGCGTCGGCAAAGTGGCAGCTGCAGGACCAGCAATGCAGTATTGCGTCGCCAGCTGCAGGCTGATTAATCAGGAAGCAGCCACTCGTGCGAGCGGCTGCTTCCTGTCAATTCACGGCGGGGGGCTAAATGTAAACACAAGCGGAAATAATTTGCTTTGTTTACATTTGTACGGCGCTGCTGCGCAGCAGCGCCGTAAGGCAGATCGGCGATCCCCGGCCAATCAGCGGCCGGGGATCGCCGCCATGTGACCGGAGACAGCCTGTCACTGGCTGCACAGGACGGATAGCGTCCTGTGCAGCCCGGCTTACCAGGGGGGGCCAGGTAGGAGAGGGAGGGGGAGGATTTTGCCGCGGAGGGGGGCTTTGAGGTGCCCCCCCCCCGCAACACCCGCAGGCAGGAGCGATCAGACCCCCCCAGCACATCATCCCCCTAGTGGGGAAAAAAGGGGGGCGATCTGGTCGCTCTGCCTGCACGCTGATCTGTGCTGGGGGCTGCAGAGCCCACCCAGCACAGATCAGCTACAACAGCGCTGGTCGTTAAGGGGGGGTAAAGGGTGGGTCCTCAAGTGGTTAAAATGATTAGCTGTGGGAGATTGCTGTACTCCATGCAAGTATTGCCCCTACTCTTGAAACATAAAGGTGTTCATAACCTGTCCACAGCCATCACTAAATGTATTTGGAACAACAAGACAGCAGGTATCAAACTGTCACGTCTGCAGCTTCCAGAGGGGATGGGGGATTACGCTTTCCTGACATCAGGAGATACAATTTATCTTGCCTTTTTAGACAATGTCTGGGAATGGATAACTGGTAAATCATAATTCTCAAATACGCCCCTGGAGTGCCATATCGCAGAACAATGGGAATTAACAGCATAGCATATATGGGGGATTTGCTATTAACCACTTAAATCAGAATAAAATGACATAAAAATTACTTGAAATTGCAAAACCACAGTTCCTGATTACGTTAAACTAAATGAATTAGGTTTTTCACAAACTTTCGCATTATGATTTTGCATCGTAGTTGCGATTTGCGATGTGAAATTAAGATTATGCGAAATTTGTGCTCATCACTATTGCTCATGCAATTACATATTTTCTTTTTACGCGGGTTTTCTTCTAGTAATTGTGTTGGAGGTAGTTGTTGTTCCTTCCCACTGACTGATCATGCAAAGTTTTCTGCATTAGCACTTTTCTGCATACAGCACTTTAAAAAAAAAAACCAAAAAAACATTATCACAGTGATTGTTTGCACTGCATTTCATAGAATCGTTTGCATAGTTGGATCTTTATTCTTTTATGCAACCTTATCAAGGTCGTAGTGTTTGATTACACGTACATCTAGAGCTGCTTTTAGCCTGCAACAACAGAAAGCTTTTCAGAGGTCTCTCATCACAGCCTGTGTGCTTTTGTTTATAAACTTTTGTAACAACGTGTGTGGGAGGGGGGGCAGAGTACCATGTAGATAGGTTTCCCTTCTCTGTAACTATTCACAGTGGAATGATTTACTGTTTGTTTCTGCCCTGCTTATACACACACACACTGCTTTTTGACAGATCATATGAGAACAGCTGAGGGATTTTTTTAAATAGAAGAAGTAGAAAAATTGTAAAATGTAAAATACAGTAGAACACATACAAATAAGAAGTAGGTTTCTTCCAGAGTAAAATGAGCTATGAATTACATTTATTCTATATTGCTGTCACTTACAAGAGTAAGTAGAAATCTGACAAAACCGACAGATTTTTGACTAGTCCATCACCTCATGTGGGATTCTCAGTATTGCATTTATTATTTGAATTTATTATTTACAAAAGCACTCCCTGGAAAAGATCTATGCAAAGATGCAGGCCGCCCCCACCACCTGTTTGCACACTAGTTGGACAGAGCAACTGCCATTCACTAAGTGCTTTTGAGAATAAAGAAAACCCTGAGAATCCCCCATGAGGAGATGGGTTAGTCCAAAATCTGTCAGTTCAGACAGATTAAAACTACCTACTGTGACAGCAACTTAGGAGAAAAGTAATTTATAGCACAGTTTATTCTGTGAGAAATATACTTTTTATTTATGCTCTCTTCATGCATTCTAATTTTTTTTGTGACAGTGGTCCTTTATTTATCAGCTGGTCTGGTGCTGTTTTGGGGTATCTCTGTTTGTTGTATAAGAATACTGGTGTCTGTCCAGTTTGTTATGTAAATCAGCCATTAGTGGCACCAAAGAGGTTTTTCCCGTCAACCTCCGTAGTGTAAAGGAGTCCTAAAGCTAGAAAGCCATAGATTATTTACTACTCTTCTGGAGAGCACTTCTGCACAGAATACACTAACAGGGCAACATTGAGTCTATCTCAGGTGGACAGGACTGCAATCTGTTTTGTGTTGACAACATGGTGTTGAGTGCTTCATTGATTCCATTGATTGTTTTTCTTTTCCTTTTTTTTCCGGTAAATAGAGGTGTCTTCCTAGTGGAATTAGAGTTCCCCATGCCTTCTCCTCTTTGTTTAAATGACTTGTCATTTATCTCTGTTCCCCAAACAACAGGTAGTAATTATGTCAGTAATTAGCCAGGAATGGTGTCTATAGAGTTATAAGTAGCCTGATCCATACTAATTGAACGAATGGAAGAATCAACAAATTAGCTCTGAATGGACCAATGTATGCAGTATTTCCAAATCCATAAAAGAGAGAGATGTCTCGTCAATACGTCTATAGCATGCGTTAGTATTGCTTAAACTGAATTTAAATCTTACGAGATTGTCTCTTTAAGTCTCGCAGTCAATCAATGGCGGTATAGTGAATACAAATGTAAGCTTGGCAGTCTCCCCAACAGAAAGCGCGCTGGAAAGCAGCAGGTGATAGCAGCCTAAAAAGCATAGTCCAAAAATCTCCAATTCAGGCAGGATTTGAAAGCATGACATAGAGCTAATCAGCAGCATTTGTAAGCCGAGAGCGTGATGTTGATGTGGATCCTCATCAGTGCCATTTATTAGAAAACAGAGCAGCGGAACATACAGGAGAATGAGGAAGAGGCAAGGTAAAGCTGGATGAAATGTTGAGGATCAGTTGAAGCAAGACGGAATAGAACACATGCAGAATAAATAAATGAAGCAAAGATACAATCTCACATCAAAACCATCAATCAGCTTTTAAATTAACCATTAACCAGTTGTGCACATTCTGGGCGTTATTCTCTACCAATTTAAACTTCTCACTCTATGCACATGGAGCCTTTGCTCCTCCCAGGAGACCTTCTTGTCCTCTAGCTTGGCCACCTCCTCTCACTCCCGCATCTATAATTTTTCATGAGTGTCACCGCTCTTTTGGAAGTCTTTCTCATAGCCTGTCCATCATGCTCTGAGGCTGAGAACCTTCAAATATAGTCTTCAAATATACTCTCAAAGCCCACTTTTTCAGACAACCCTATAATTTTCTGTAGGTAGCATTGGAGACTGACTGCTTCATCTGCTAACCCCTGTATCTCCTCCCTTAGTGCCCCCCCCCCCCACTACCCTCTAGATTGTAAGCTTGCAGGGGCAGGGACCGCTTCCCAATGTTTCTTATTCGGCTATAAGTTATCAATTGAACATGCACCAGTATTGGTGAACTCTTAAACCACTCATCAGCTTTGTATGTGTTTGTACTTGTATTGCTAGATGTCCTGATAGTACAGTTTTGAACTTCTCATGTATCTATGTTCCCCAATATTTGTTGTGTACTGTGTACAGCTCTACTTAAATCTTGGTGTTTAAGTTGTTTAAAGATAAGTAAATCGGCAGCTGCATGATTGCAGTATCATTATTTTTAGTGACTCTGTGCTGTCTTCCATTTACTGGACTTGTTCCTGCTTCATTGCAACTGTTAACGTGGGTATTAAGCGGCATCAAACTGCATGCACTGTGTTATGCTGACAGATTCCCCCACACAGCAAAACTAGCGTGCCAGTGTGAACATACCATTATAATGTACAGTAACTGCATCATTGACAATGCAAGTACATTGTCCGACACAGTCTGTCATTGTGAACATCAGGGGAGGCTTGAGCAGAGAAACAATCAATGTCCCCTTCGCCCGCCAATGTCAATATGGTATCTTCTGCACGGTAAATGGCCACGTCCGTTTTGGACACTGCATAGTTGCCTTGTGCTCATGACACATGCTTAACCTTTGCTGAAATGTGCCACTGCATTGGGCCTCCGCCCCCACTGTCCCAGCGTGTGGTGTCCTTTCTACATGCTAATGGGGTCAAGGCTGATGGGGAGAACTTCCCGGTGACTAGGCTTCAGACAGTGCCTTTACTAGTGATGCATGCAGGTGGTGGTGCAGCACACGGACGTGGTGGTGTCAATGTGACCTGCTGCACTGCAGTGACACGAGGCACTGGCAGTAAAGTGTGCAGCCACAGTCACCAGGTTGTCCCTCTGTGAGTGCATGTGGTGCCCCTTTGGGAATAGTGACCCAACTTTTAACCTAATGCCTGCCTCAGTACTTTGTGAAATTAAATTTGCTCTATTGCGAAGGATTGTGGCAGGGGTTGGATTTTTTTTCCAGTGCAAGGAATCTATTTATCTATATGAATAAAGCACTATTATTCAGTACCTTCCATATAACAGTGTTACAAACGCTCTTCTACTGAGTGTGGGACATTCTCACTGCTTATAAAAGTAAATGCAGAGGAAAACAACATTAACATGTTGCGTCTATCCTCCAGTCACATTGTGGCTACTGGCTTTACAGTGCAGCTTACAGAATGGAACCATGGATCCGATTCGCTAAGCGTTACTGCATGCAGTAGAGCAGAAAACAGCTGATTTTTCCGAACATTTTGTGAAATGTCAGTTCACTAAGAACTACTGCATGGGAAACTAAAATTACTGGCTAGCAAGGTAAATTTTTGACTTGCGAGGTAAATATCTCATTAATGTTAATTCACTAAGAATTTCACTTGCGGTAAAACAAATTATATGATCAGTACTTTGTTTCCAGCCTGGAGCTGTTGGTAGCTAACAAACAGCCATTTGGAAAGTTATATATGAGAGGGAAAAAATGCAAAGGAAAAGGTTAAAACTAGTAACTAAATAACTAATTTACCTATTCATAAAAAAAGAAAGTTTTCCCAATATTAAACTGTAGTAATTAAGAATGATTAATACATTTGTTTCATGTTCATTACTTGTCAGTATAGTACAGAATAGTAATACACACACACACATATATATATATATATATATATATATATATATATATATATATATATATATACATATATATATATATATATGTATGTATATATGTATATATATATTTTATGTATCATCCATTTGCCATGAACTGCAAATCCATCAATTATAGAATAAAACACCACATTATTCCTTAAAATACTGAATGAAATACTGCATGAGGTAAAAATATTAGTGAATTGTGAAGCAGTTTTTTGATCAATTACCAAACTATTACCAAATGTGTGAAAATCTTAGTGAATTAGGGAAATAAAACAGTCTAAAGGTGGCCATACACCATACAATGTTATGTAATTTATTTTTTAATTCAATAATCACCATCTTTTTTTTTTTTTTTGATTGATAGTAACATTTGAAAAATCTGACCAATATACCACATACGTGTATACATTTTTTTCCAATTATGAAAAAAAAATGATTGAAAACTCTAAGAAAGTTGCTTGGATGTATGTAATAAAGAAGAACTGTCAGCCATACCATCTCAGAAAGAAAAACATATATAAAAGTAGATAAATACTTGCTCTACTTACATATCACATGTATTGCATTATCCACATTTTGATTTTAGTGATTTTTCTATACTAAAAAAAAATAAAAAAATATTTCTGTAATAATCAGAGAGAATCTGATTATTGGTGATCTGCAGTATCACCAAGAATGCAGATATATACCCGATTATTGATGATCTGCAGTATCACCGATAATCAGATATATTGCTAACCTCTGGACACCTATAGATATGTGAGCGTTGGTGTAACAGAAACACTTTGAGTGAGAACCACCAGAAGAACTGGAGGTCGGAAGATGAAGGGAATTCACCCCGGACTGTGGGTGAATCCCTATAAGCCCAAAGGCTCCCTAGGAGAGGGGCCTGGGCTAGGTTGCAGGAAGCCCTGCTGCTAAATGAACCAACTTGCCCTACTGGATGAGAGATCCTGGCTCTCTACACCCTAGTGGCGGGCTAAAGTAGTATAGATACACAGTGCTAGTCTTGGGTGTGAGGATAGTAGTTACAGCACCCTAGAACTAGCATACATGACACTGATACAGTTCCCTAGTCTTGGGTGTGAGGTCCGTAGTCACAACACCCTGGAACTAGCCTATAACATAACATAACATTGAGACAGTCTCCTAAGCTTGGGTGTGAGGTCCGTAGTCACAACACCCCGGAACTAGTCTATAACATAACATAGCATTGAGACAGTTTCCTAAGCTCGGGTGTGAGGTCCGTAGTCACGACACCCTGGAACTAGGCTATAGCATAACATAGCATTGAGACAGTTTCCTAAGCTTGGGTGTGAGGTCCGTAGTCACGACACCCTGGAACTAGTCTATAGCATAACATAGCATGACAAGCGAGAGAAATCTAGCTCAGTGTGATTTCCCAGGTCCGTCCTGGTTCCAAAACACTGTAGGATCTGACTAAGGTCTGTGTGCTAACACATTAAGCATTTGCAACGGCAGACAACGTGAGACTGAGGGACGAGTGGTTATATAGTGCAGCGCTGATCAGCGCCGCCCAGTCCCTTCCAGCCAATCCGCATACATCCTAGGATCAGCTGACCAAGGGAGTCAGCTGATCCCTCTCTGTTTCCCATAAAGCTTCTGCCTCTCCGCGCGCGCACGTGTATTCCTCAGCCTATGTGCACAGGAAGGCTGAACCAGATCAGACACATGTCGCCGCGCGTAAACCGCCGGACTAGACACGGAAACAGCCACCATGCCGTCAGAGCATGCGGCGGCTATTCCGCTATCCTTCACACTTTCTTAGGATTTTCCATCTTGACTCTATCTGAAAGCCAATCCTGACATCATTTCCTCCCTTACTCTGTCTGTGTTTGCATTGGCTGCCCTCCCACCAGTCTTCAGACACTCCCACCCAGCTCTGCAATAGAAAGTGCATTGTCATTGTGTGACTCTGCAGCTTCTCAGCATAATAAATATTGGCCAATCAGAGAGAAACAGAGGTGTGGGAGGGGAAAACAGGAGGGGAAGAGGATTCAGCCAATCAGGCTGCGTTAGTTAAGTCTGAGAGGAAAGTAAAGAAGAAAAAAGAAAACCCAGCATGCCCTGCAACTTACTTTGTGTGGCAGATGTACCAAACAAGAGCCAGGGAAACTGGGGAATGATCTTTTATGGACAAGAAAAGTAAGAGTGATTTTTAACTTTTGGATTGTCTGGTTAGCATCCTTATTACTTGTTTACCAGATAAAAATAAAGAACTGATTTTTTATTTTATGCCTGACAGTTACACTTTAAGAAATTGACAATCTACCCCACACCCTCCAATTTTCATAAAAATTGATCAGAAAATACCACCATTCCAGATCGACTTATATCATTAAAGTGTACTAGAGATGGCATTGAAAAAAGATTTGTTACTTACCTGGGGCTTCCTCCAGCCCCATAAGCACGTGGGATTCCCTCGCTGTCCTCCCTACGGACTGCTGTTCAGCCGTGATCAGCCCCAGTAACAGGCTCAGTCGCGTCAGTCATGCGGAATGTCCACGCATGTGCAGAAGGCCATGACTGACGTGACTGAGCCTGTTATCAGGGCTGATCGTGGGTGAACAGCAGACCGCGGGAGGATGGTGAGGGGCTCACACGTGCTTATGGGGCCAGAAGAAGCCCCGGGTAAGTATTAAATCTTTTTTAAATGCCGTCTCTGGTGTCCTTTAAAAAAAAAAGGGAAATCTGATCGGATTTCTTGCTCAAATAAAACAAGCTGTACATTTTTTGGGAAATCCAATTGTTTTGCCGTAGTTGCCGTAAAATAGGATCATTTTATTGAATCATGTGTGGCCACCTTAAAACATTGAACACTTTATTGTTTATCAAACGTGTCTTATTAAACTGAAGCCCAAGTCTCAGATGGGCTGTTATTTAAACAGGGCTTTTTTGCTTTTTTTTTTATAAGCCTGCTCTTATAAATAATAAAAATAAAAATGGGAAATTGAAGAGTGGCCTTTTCTTGCATGAAAAAATAAAATCACCTGGATACATCTCGGCCTTGGCTGAAATGTCTATGGCACATATGGGTTTGTAAATTGCAGTTTGGATAGAGGGTAAATAATGTGCGCGGGGATGGATGGGAGAAAAGGAGGGAGCGCACAGAAGGAAAATGTGAATTTTATATGGCCTAACAAAATAATAAAACACAGCGACATGACAAATTATTTACTCTAATCAATTTATTCCCTGAGTGGAGGGTGGCTTATGAAGGAGTGTGTGGCCTGTAGATGCCTCTGACTGGATATCAGTCCATGTCTCTCACAGTAAAATATGACTCTCTCACTGACTGCATTGCCAGGAATGCTGGGAGCTGATAATGTCCCACTACAGAGGATGAATGTCTGTATCAGGCAGTGCGCCACACTGACAGGACAGATACTGCACTTACAGACAGGCAGCTTCTCATAGACACAGACACGCATCATCATCATCAAATTCTTCTAGCCATCATACACTGTCATCTATCATGATACACAACAAGCCGGCAACATCGGTCCCTTTCTTGGTGGGCAAGCTGGAAATGCTATAGAACGACTTCATTAATGAATATCGATACCGAGGAGACTTAAGGGCTGTCACATAACGCACCATAAAGCACTTGTATATTGACAAGTATGACCTATAACCTTAGAGGAGCATATTATATGGTGCCATATAACACGGCAGAGTTATGTTCTCAGATGTAGCTCTAATGCACATCTTGGAAGTTAACCTGTCTTGGTATTAGAGCGGACCTGTCATGAGAGGTACGTGGAAGCTGCCATATTTATTTCCTTTATAAAATCCTAATTGCCTGGGTGCCCTGCTAATCAGTGATGCTTGCAAATTTTCGCCAAAGTCATTTTCTCACAAAAAAATGCAATTTTTGTTTTCGAGAACATTTTCGCTAAAATACATTGTATTTTAGCAATATCGTTAAAAAATGCATTTTTCCTTGTGATGCAAAAAAAAATCACAAAAATGCCAAAAAAAAGTTATTTTACCGTGGAAATTCACCAAAAGCGCGAAAAGCATTTGTTTTTAGCACAAAAAAAAAAAATTCTTGCAAAATTATTTTCAATGGTATTTAACTCAAAATAGCAGCCTCCATTATTACTCTCACTTCAGGTGTCCTTTAAAGTGGAGCTGTCAGCCATACTATCTCAGAAAAAAAACACATATATAAGTAGATAAATACTTACTTAATATGTATTGCACTGTTCACATTTTAATTTTAGTAATTTCTCTACACTGTAGAGAAATTACTAAAAGGATTTTCCCTTTTGTCTGTGTCTTAAAGCCAATCCTGACATAATTTCCTCCCTTATTCTGTCTGTGTATCATTGCCTGCCCCCCTCCCAGTCTTCCACTCCCACCCAGCTCTGCAGTAGAAAGTGCATTGAGAAATATTAGCCAATCAGAGATAAACAGATATGTGGGTTGGGAAAACAGGATGGAAAGAGGCTTCAGCCAATCAGGTTGCCTTAGTTAACTCTGAGGGGAAAGTAAAGAAGAAAAAAAAAGAAACCGCAGCATGCCCTGCAACTTCCTTTGTGTGGCAGATGTACCAAATAAGAGCCAGGGAAACTGGGGAATGATGCTTTATAGAGAAGAAAAATAAGAGTGATTTTTAACTTTCAGATTGCCTGGTTAGCATGCTTATTACTTGTTTACCATATAAAAAGAAATAATTTATTTTTCATTGTATGCCCGACACACTCTGGTCAGCCAGCCTATTATTATTAGATATTATTATATAGGGTTTGACTAAATGTTACTTAACATGTTTTTTATATAGACGACATACTGTTGCTATCAAGTACTATGAATACTACAGATATGAATATGGTTAATAATGGCTTCTCATTCACCTTATTAAGTATTTTTAGGTGCTGTAGTACTGGATTGGTTACCACTCCAGATACATGAAAAAGGGTGCCCAGAAATAGCCGATAGTAGAATACCAGTAAATTTACCAATATTCTACTCTTACAGTGCTAATGACAATAGTAAAATATCGGTAACGGATACCGATATTTTACTACAGCTAAACATAACCTTATTCTCACACTGAACCCTCCCTCTACCAATGCCTAACCTTAGCCACCAGCCCCACACCTAACCTTGACCGCCCCCACACCCAACTCCGCAGCTAAACTTAACCGCCACCCCTACGGCTAACCTTAAACAAACACCCCCAGCACATGTAGCTTTAACCGTCTCCCTAGTGACAATTCGGAAAGCATCTGCTATTTTTTGTCGCAGTTTGCATTGCGAGCATCCAAGTGGCCCATATTAAGTGTGCGCCGCGGGAACCTAAAGTGCCCCCCCCCCCCATAGCCGTTATTTATATTTGCGCTTATGGGGGCAGCCAAACTTTCTCCGAACTCGGGCACCTACATTTCCTGTTTGCTACTACTCCTGTTTCTTTTGTATTGTATTTGTTGGATTATGCAAATAAAGTTACCTTTAATACAGAATAAAATATTTACCCAGGAGCACAACAACTGGAAAACAGTATATTCATAAGATCTAATTCCTAAAATCCTGAATTCTTCATCTGCAGACACACCCAATGACCACTTCCTCTCGCTGCTCTTCTGTCTCAAACAACCACTCTCTCCGCAGCAAAGAGAAAGAGACAAGAGGTGGCATTATGTTTGTTAAAATCAGCACATTGTTGCCTGAGAGGGATTTTTTTTTCTTTTTTTTACCTTATAAAAATTCAAATATCCTTTTAAACAAGTTTCAGCACACGACATCTGATTATGATAGACTTTGTCACAGAAGTTCTTTCTTCATACCCATCTGCATGTGTGCCAACCTTTATAGCAGGTACGGGGTGGAGAGCGAGAGGGTGCATTCTTTGAAGCTTATCACTGCATTTTCAGGCAAAATTTGACATTACAAGACAGAGTGATTAAATTATCAGCCGTAGGTTTATTCATAATGAATGTTATTTCTTTATGCTTACATGCGCTCTTGAAGAATTTAGAGCCAACCCTGTTTATAATGTAGAAAGTAAAATGTATGGGCATGGTTAACTATGTATTCTGTAGATTACAGTAGATAATTTTCCCATGAAAACAAGTAACATTTTTACATTTTCTGTTGCTTCTATGGCTATTTTAGAAGCCTGGATGAGCCTTTAGGCCTCTTTCGTATGAGCAGCTGAAGGCGGTGAATTCACAGCCAGTCAGCTGCTCTCATACACTTCCTGGGCACTTGTTGTTGGTGCTCAGTACCAGCACTGGACAGGCGAGCCCCTCCATGGCGTCACATCCGAGTATGGCCACAGCTGTGCTGAGATGTGACATGTCGCTGTTCTCTAAGCGCTGACAAATGTGGTGTTGCAAACGTTGCCATTCATCTGCATGTTATTGCAGCCAAATGGTGCTTACGTGCAGCAGACAAAATGCTGAACTACCCGGCAAGCATGCAGTTCAGCCTCCCATCTGAAAGAGGCCTAATGAAAAAAACAGGTAATACACACTTAACTTGTGAGAGCGCCTGGGACCCCACGGTCCCCCTGGTTGTATGGGGGCATTGGGAAGCCTCCCCGTGGCGCTCCTGGATAGTGCTATTGCAGCATGAACTAATTCCCGCAGGGCGACCGCTTTGCGGCATTGGTTTTTGACCCTGCATAAGTTGGCATGCGAAAGCAAATGCATATTTGCATGAGCATTGCCTCATGAATAGCCAATTAGGCCAAATTTGCTTAGCCAGATATGTCAGGTGTTCACTTGGTGTTTAATGCACACATTCAATTCTTTGTGTAGTGACACACTTAACTTTCATATGATAAATACATTATCTATTATGATAAAAGTGGATAAAACCTTTAAAATGTGTTAGGAGGAAGTGGTGGACTTACCTCCATAAAGCAGACACGAAAGACTGTCTGAAAAGGAGCAATTACATTTATTATATAGTACCCCAAAAGTGCAACGCGTTTCGCAGGCCAAGCCCGCTTCATCAGGCAATAAACGTGGAGACAAAACAGAATTTCAGCAATAGCAGGTGTAGCGCCTCAGAGGCGCTACACTTGGTGTTGCTGAAATTCTATTTTGTCCCCACGTTTATTGCCTGATGAAGCGGGCTTGGCCTGCGAAACGCGTTGCACTTTTGGGGTACTATATAATAAATGTGATTGCTACTTTTCACACAGTCTTTCGTGTCTGCTTTATGGAGGTAAGTCCACCACTTCCTCCTAGCAAATTTTAAAGGTTTTATCCACTTTTATTCTGCTGGTGCCTCTGTTCTCCTACTGCAAAATCGTGTCCACCCCTGGTGGAGGGGTGATCTACCCCTTTTTCTCATCTACAGAGAGCGACTTCTTAGCCCTGAGTGAAGACAGGTCTAATCTCCTCACCTGCTTATACAGTGGTTGCCTGTGTGGTAATCCACGTTAGTGAGTATATTCTTCTCACTGATTTGCCTTACTTCGTTTATGTTTTAACATACTACACTATATTGGGCTCTCGGTTCTCTACATTTTACATTATCGATTAGTACCACCTATGTAGCCTAAGCCTAGTTTTATCTCATCTACCTTATGCTGGGAACACATAATAGATTGTCCACTCAATTCTCTTATCTTCTGCTTGTTTTCCTTATCTTGGACATAATATTGGACATGACGGAATTTATCAATTGAATGCATCAATCTAATGGAAAAATGTAACGTGTGTTCCCAGCTTTACACTTAACATAAAAGAGTGTCTTCAACGGGAATCTGAAGCGAAAATGACAATTTGAATACATACCTACTGTATGTAGAGGGAAGGCTCTGGATCTATCATAGATAGATAGATAGATAGATAGATAGATAGATAGATAGATCTACTATCATAGATCCCCCTGTACAATGAGAGGAGGTGTGTGGAGGAGTCACGCAAGGGCTCATGTGGCCAAAAGTTCAAAGTTCAAATTTATAAAGAGTGGAGATCTGTTCATGGATCAACATTTTTTTTTTGATCTAAGCCTGAAAACTGGACAAAAAGAAGTACAGGTTATACCCTAAAGTGGAAAAAGAAGCTCTATTCAGATGCATTCATGATGCAAAAGTGGCAAAAAAAAATAGAGCAAAAGTCTTCAACAGAAACTGCACTGACTTGACTTCCAAGTGACCAAAAAGTGTTGTTAAATGACAAAAGTGGCAAATAAGTGTTGTATAAATGTCCTATTGGCTGGTAACTGTTAAAAGTGATATGACAAAATATCTCCATACATACAGTATGTGTTTTGGGACAAACAGAATTGTTTCAATTTTTAGAATTGTCACTAAAGGCAAGGACAAATGAAAACGGTGGCATTTGGAACGTATTTTCACATAATGAAAAATGTGATGGGAATTTTAAAAAAAATAAAAATCCTGATTTACCTGTTTGGATTTTCATAAATATGCCCCCAAGAGTAAAATAAAGGTACTCTTGCACCCCACTTGTACTCCTGATGATGCCTTTACGGTGAAACATGTAGTCACGGGTTTCATGTTTTTTTTTTCACTGCATATATGTACTGTATGAGCCCGAATAAGGTCTAGTTGATCCTCCACACCACCCCAGCTGACCAGCTAGCCAGTGGTTTGGCTTTACTTTGTTGTGGTGGGTGGTGATAAGATCCTGAGTTCCCTGATCGATCACCGCACCACAAACAAGCCAACCGGTGAGATTTTGTATGTTCTAAAGTGTGAGGCATCCTTAAAGGGACCTGGGAGATAGTTAATCTCTGCTCCATTAAAAACTGTTTGGAGTGTGTGTGTGTGTGTGTGGGGGGGGGGGGGGTAAACAATGATCCTCCCAGTCTCTGTTTTTCCTAGTTTAACTGGTATACACACATATTACTTTTAATAATAGAGGCAATTACATTTTAGTACTCTTATAGGGCTATTTATTCCCGTAGTGGATCTAGTGTTTGGTAAAATAAAGGTAGCCAAGAGACTATTTGTAAAGTGTACCCGAGGCAACATGATGAAATAATTATGTGTATGTACAGTGCAAAACATATAAATACCCAGGCTGTTTTACTTGTTTTATGTTGCTGCACGAAAGAGCTAATTTTCAGGCATGCAAGTGACAGCTTCTGTCTTGTCAATACCTTGTCATGAATACATAAATTATAAGCAAATTACAGCCATAACAGTTTTCCTGGAAGAATACAACTTCTGAGGGCAGGGGAGATATAGAAAAAGGTCAATAGTAAATGTATTTAAACTTAGACTGCCATTGATCAGAGACAATAAAACATTCAATCTGCTTTGTAAACGTTTAAATACAGTATAAAATAAAACCATGAGATATCTAAAAACGTCATTTTTAGGAATAGGAGGATAAATACAATTGTTTATCTCATCAGTTTATTTTCACCTCGGGTTCACCTTAATTTTAAAAAAGCATAGTGTGGGTGTGGCCTGTAGGGGGAAGGGCAAACTGAAAACTTGTTTTAGCCATGTTTGGTTTGTATCTTTAGATAAATATTCTGTGATTCTTTTGAAAGCTGATCACATAGCATTTTGTATCTTTTTTTCATATCAGTATTAAATTCATTTCTCTGTTCTTAATATCCTCTGTAATTTTCTGTCTGCCAATTACATTAATTATTATCTTGCCACTCATGCGTGTCTAATTATTTCTGCAGAAAATAATACTGATGCAGGGTTTAAAGGGTTTAAAGCACAAATCTCCCAAGTATTTAAACTGTGTGTTCTTTAATATCAGAATAAGCCATCCATGTAGCCTTATTGTGAAAACATCAGTCATGAGAGAGAGAGAACAAACAGCCCAGCAGTCATCTCATGCGCGCTGCCAGTCTCACACAACTGCTTCTAGAAGCATTCAAACACAACAAGTAGGGATGAGATGCAAATAATTCTGCATGATGCAAAATTATGCAAATTCTGTTTGCCATTTTAATGCAGCTTGAAAATGGACCAATCAAATCCCGCCAAGTTGGATCTCGATTGGTCCATTTTCAAGCTGCATAAATTTGCATACAGACTTTGCATAGCTGTGGATTTTTGCTTTTAAGCGAAGGGATGGTAAAGCTCTGTTGCATTTGTACGGTCTTGGGAATATTTAAACATCTAGAGCTAAATATTGAAGAACATTGTTTTAAAAGGTACAAAATAGTGTTGGTGTTCAGATTCAGGTCATCCTTATATTCAACCCGAATATGGCTGTTTGTATTCAGACCAAGCCAACCTAAAAAACACCAACTTCGACTACGAAAATTCAGCAACATTACCGCAGACTTAAGCAGTTAATAGCAAAGCCTACATGCTTGAATCACAATTTGCTAGGTATGTTGAGAAAAACAGGGAGAACAAGAACAAAAGTCCTTTATTATTCTTAATTAACCCTGAACACTTAGCTTAAATTAATGTTCCCATGTCACCATCCTTTGAAAGGTCCTATGACAATATACTCTGGAAACCTTGATTGCAGATTTCCGGCACATCGGCAACACATCTTTAAACTAAATATTTTGTTCAAAGATGCACACTCATTTTAACCTCAGCCAGCAGAACTCTTTGTTCTGCCTAATGAGGTCATGCAGTGCGGGGCAGGGAGCATTTTTATAGTTACCTGTCTGGACGCTGGATTGTCTTCTCCTCTTCATCCACCTGCGGCGCTGCACTCCCAGCATCCTCTTCTGACTTCCGATCATATGTGCAGCGCCACCTGGAGGTGGAAGACGGGTAATGGAAGAGTCTCTTGGGCCCTGTAGTCACAAGGTTAAAAGTGCCGCCGTGAATCCTTATGGGTCCTTTAAAAGACCACTGGGAATCCTCCCTGAGTTAAGGGGAAAACTGTCTAATAAATCAAAATGAGGAATTCTTGGTAGAAAAAAAATTAAAAAAGGTATCCTCCCTGCTAAAGAGAAGTAGGAACATATGGCTTGTTATTGACACATAGTTAAAATGCCATTGTCCATGATGGTATTGAGGTTATTAAGCACACGTACAGTTAGTATGGATGGTTTCACCTGAAAAAGTGCATAGCAGCAGCTGTAACTACATGCTAATACAAAGTCCACATCTGGACCATCACGCTAGGGCTTCAAGCTACCCAAGCAATCTCGGAATGGTGATGACAGAGCTCTCCCAAAGTTACCTCCATGCCCACGTTTTATTGGCTGGTTCTATCTACACTGTTCATCAAGAAATATGAGACTGTAGGTATGCTCTTTCCCGGCAATAAACACCATATTACCTTCAGTGTTGTTGAAAGAATAGGAGTCGATATGTCTTGCTGGTATGAAATTAAAAAAAACAGTACTATTTCACAGTCACACTTTGGGCCTGGTGCACAAATATCTGGCAAATTGGCTATGTACAGGCAGTGCATGCAGTGCTAGATTTCTGCAAAGGCCACAAAGGTGCGGGCCTTTGTCGGCTACAGCCCAAGGGGCACCTGGACATGAAGGAGAGGTTGCTGCATATGAAAGAGGAACACATGAAAAAGGGAAACTGATGCTCAAGCTGTTCATGAAAGAAAGGGGTTGCTGTATATGGATGATATACATGAAAGAGGAGGCTACTGTGCATGGATGGTATACATGGAAGAGGGGGCTGCACAAGAAATGGGAGCCACAACATACTATGCCTAGGGGCACAAAAAGTATAAATCTGGCCTTGAGTGAATGGGAATTTCAACAGTACTGAGGCCAGGGGAGTAACTTAAACTATCATCGCCATGCTCATTACCAGGGTAGTATGCACATTGCCATGGTATGCGTTATAATACGAGTGCCACGTGCATTCCCAATATAACAGGTAGTCTACCCTGGCGTTAGTACGGTAAAATTAATCAGCATTTCCACAATCCTCTCTTTATTTCTGGTTATGGAGTTTACACGATCTGCAAATCGTCACTTTTCATTTACATTTTCTATAGTGTCCCAGCTTTTCTTTTTTTTTTTAATAACGTAGCTGTGTTAATGTTTTCATGCTGAATAAAGGCTCTGCTAATTATAGTGCCAGTTCGTAGGAAAACATTAGTTCCGCTTTAAGCCTATAAACTGCAAGTGGTGACTAGGCCTCTTGTTCTGCCCACAGTGACAAAGCTAAAACTGGTGTTAACTGTGGGAGTCTGAAGATAGTGTGGCTATGTGTTCTGAATTCCTGTGTGGGCACCGTTCTTCCTTCCATGATATGAGAGATGCCTTGTGTCCTGAGCACATGGTCACAACACGGAACTCAACATACTTGGGGCTGTGGGAGACTCTGACTTGGTCCAGGACATTGTGTCCAATTGCACAGTCTGATGCTGCCGCTTATATTCTAGTCATCTTATTAACCCTTTCTTAAATGATGCCAGTCACTGCAAACTACTTGCATTATAAAATGTATCCACCATGTTATATGTTTAAATACATACACTATTTTTCTTGTTTGCAATCTGCTTTTAACCTCTTGCCGACCACGTCACGCCGGTGGGCGTGGCCGCGGCGGCAGCCCCAGGACCGCCTAATGCCGATTGGCGTAAAGTCCTGGGGCTCTGTTTTGCAGGAGATCTCGCGCAGGCTGCGCGCGCATCTCCTGCTTGGGGGGCGGAGCTATTGCCGCTCGGGAGACTGTTAGACGGCGTGATCGCCGTCTATTTACATGGTGCAGCGCTGCACTGGGGACAGCCTTGTGACACGGCTGTCCCCCTGGGGGACAAGAGAGCAATCGGCTCTCATAGGGTGAAGCCTATGAGAGCTGATCGCTATGATTGGCTGGCTGGGGGGAGGGAGGGAGAGTATTTAAAGAAACAGGTTTTTTTCTTTAAAAACGGCAACACTAATATCTATTTTTTTTTAAATAAACATGGGGGGAGCGATCAGACCCCATCAACAGAGAGCTCTTTTGCTGGGGAGAAAAGGGGGGATCACTTGTGTGCTATGTTGTGCGGCCCTGCAGCTTGGCCTTAAAGCTGCAGTGGCCAATTTTACGAAAAATGGCCTGGTCACTAGGGGGGTTTAGCCCTGCAGTCCTCAAGAGGTTAAAGACAAAAAAAATTTAGTTTCACTGAAACAAAATAGTTTAAAAATATAATTTTAAAATATTTAGCAATGACTGGGATTCCTCTACTTCTTTTGGTCTCGTTGACCTTTCTTATACTTAAAGCAAACCGAACTCTTGCACAGCACACACAGCAGGAATGCGGCATTTCACGTCTGCTCATACTGCTTAAAGGGGCACTACAGCTAAAAACTGTAAAATTTTAAATATATGCAAATATATACAAATAAGAAGTAGATTTCTTCCAGAGTAAAATGAGCCATAAATTACTTTTCTCCTATAATGCTGTCACTTACAGTAGGCCGTAGAAATCTGACAGAAGTGACAGGTTTTGGAATAGTCCATCTCTTCATAGGGGATTCTCAGCAAGGCTTTTATTCTTTATAAAGATATCCCCTAAAAAGGATTTAAACAATGATGCTGGCCAGCTTTCCCTGCTTGCTACACAGTTTTTTGGCAGTTGGACAGAGCAACTGTCATTCACTAAGTGCTTTTGAAAATAAATATATCCCTGAGAATCCCCTATAAAGAGATGGACTAGTCCAAAACCTGTCACTTCTGTCAGATTTCTACTACCTACTGTAAGTGACAGCAACATAGGAGAAAATAATTTATGGCTCATTTTACTCTGGAAGAAATGTACTTCTTATTTGTATATATGTTTGCACATATTTTAAAATTTTACAGTTTTTCACTGTAGTGCCCCTGTAAAGGGGCACTATGGCGAAAAATTGTAAAATGTTAAATATGTGCAAACATAGACAAATAAGAAGTACGTTTTTTTCCAGAGTAAAATAAGCCATACATTTATTTTCTCCTGTGTTGCCGTCACTTACAGTAAGTAGTAGAAATCTTACAGAGCCAACAGGTTTTGGGCTAGTCCATCTCTTCATAGGGGATTCTCAGCAAGGCTTTTATTCTTTATAAAGGTATTCCCTAAAAAGGATTTAAACAATGATGATGGCCAGCTTCCCTGCTCCCTACACAGTTTTTTGGCAGCTGGATGGTGCAACTGCCATTCACGAAGTGCTTTTGAAAAAAAATAAATCTCAGAGAATCTCATATGAAGAGATGGGCTAGTCCAAAACCTGTCGCTTCTGTCAGATTTCTACTACCTACTGTAAGTGACAGCAACATAGGAGAAAAGTAATTTATGGCTCATTTTACTCATTGGAAAAAACGTACTTTTGTACGCACATATTTAAAATTTTACAATTTTTCGCCATAGTGCCCCTTTAAGCTAAAATCAGGATTTATATTCGCTTCACACTCTCTTTAAAACTGTGAGCTTGATTACAGGAGAGGACAACAGCAAGATAAGTTTATTAGTTACCTAATGATCTGTTTAATAAGGAAGTTATGGGCGGGCTTTGCCCATATTGAGACTATCAACTGCTGAGGACAGTAAAGAAAGGGCACAGAACGTATTTTGCTGTATTGATAGGCTATAAAGTCACAGAATTACAAAAGTTTTAACAGTTAAGCCATTCTACATATAATCAAATGCATTCGTGTATCTAACTACCTGCCTGAAGTTTAGCTTTAATGAGGTGTTTATATAACTATATTTACAGCGCTCAGACTGCACACTCAATGCTGATCAAATGTTTCATGCTTCTATGATTAATAAACAGTTATTCCTAAAACGTTACAGACCCCTAGGTATTCCCTTTTCATGTTTTTCCCCAGAATGTTATATTTATGCTTAATGACCTAGATATTGAAGTTCATATAGTTCAGAATTATTTTACTGCTTGAGTAAAATATCCATATTCTGCCATTACCTATTATCGATATTACCTATTGATTTTCTTGTAAAATAATTAATAGTGATTTGCAATAGGACAATCCATAGGAAGCAATGATTTCTCTCTCAGCTCATGCAGGCTGCAGCTATGGGAATATGGAGGGTTTCTGTGAGAAATTGCCTGGTAAACAAGAGTCATTTCAAAGTTATTCCACTTTCATGATGTGAATAAATTACACTAATTACCTTCTTTGTTACCAACTTTAAACATCCTTTCATGTATAGTGTAAACTTTCCATATAGAAGCAACGGCTTCTTGAAATAATATTCTATAGTCACTGTATCTCTGTTTATAATTAATGCAATGAAACCACTGGGGACCATAGACAGGTCTTCTTAGCCATGGAATATCCAAACTAGGGAGCTGCACAAAGTATACCGCATCCCTGCCATAACCTCTTGTAAATCACATCATTTATAATGACGGGCACTCATCCGACTAACAGACACGTCTTATTTCTGCAGGACTAACCTCCCTTTTCTGCTAATCAGCATATTTCGAAATGTAATGATCAGCTTAACTACTTTAGGACCGTGGTGACTGAAATCTACGCCGTTTTGGTGGGTTCCTGGCTGGCAGGGCGTAGATTTCAATCACCGTCCGCAGCGCGCATTTGCCATTTCCGTCGCTCCCCGCTGATCGTGCCGCTCACACCCGACGTTTCTCACCACAACTCACAGGCTCTGCCTGTCTCTATGATGGCGGAGCCATGTGAGCCAGTCAGGAGCCGATTTCATTGGCTCCTGGCCGTGCGTATCAATGTAAGCCGCTCCCATTGGCTTCCATTGATAGACACGGTCAGGAGCCAATGAAAGTGGCTCCTGACTGGCTAACATGACTCTGGGAGCGGCGATGATGGTGGCTACGGCGGGTATGTGCAGCGATTCATCGGGATTCCGTCGTTTTTGTACCAGCGGTCTCTGGTCCTTAAGGGGGCAGAGACCGCTGGTACTAAAGTGGTTAAAGGACAACTGAACTGACAAGTATGTGGAGGCTGCCATATTTATTTCCTTTTAAACAATGCCAGTTGCCTGGAATCCCTGTTTCGAAGCAGGTGGTTTCGGAGCATGGCACACAATTCCACAGTTCAACGTATACAAACAAACAGGGTTTTTATATGAACCAAAGTTCTCTTTTATTCTTCAATGTTTTCCTTCAGAAAGCAGGTGATAAACATAGATATAACATCAGACCATCACTTCACATAAAAATGCCTGACACGTGTTTCACCGCCATAAGCCGCTTCCTCAGAGGCACACCGTAAACAAACATCTGAAGCCTAAGACATAAGAGCACCAACACGATCTGAAGTATGTAAAGAGAAATACCCTCAGCGCTGATCCCAGTGAAAATGGGCTGCAGGAGACTCTTGCAAGAGACTGTCTCTTGCAGCCCATTTTCACTGGGATCAGCACTGAGGGTATTTCTCTTTACATACTTCAGATCGTGTTGGTGCTCTTATGTCTTAGGCTTCAGATGTTTGTTTACGGTGTGCCTCTGAGGAAGCGGCTTATGGCGGTGAAACACGTATCAGGCATTTTTATGTGAAGTGATGGTCTGATGTTATATCTACGTTTATCACCTGCTTTCTGAAGGAAAACTCTGAAGAATAAAAGAGAACTTTGGTTCATATAAAAACCCTGTTTGTTTGTATACGTTGAACTACGGAATAATTTGGAGGGGTGGAATCACACTACTTTTTTATCTTGTCAGTGATAATAATGATGATGATGAGCATGGCACTCAATGCCGAGCGGCAAAACTAGGTGCCGCCATAGCAGTAATGTTATACCGGGTGGGGCATGTAATCGTAGGACCCTGAATGACATCTCCCTCTGAGTTGATACGACTCGGAGGGGGAATAGTATTTTACGCCGTCGGGGATTTGAGTGGGAGCCATCATTCGGCTTCCGCCATATTTCCAAAGTGGTGGTCAGCAATCATGTACAGTACTATGAATAGGAAAAAGGGAGTGTGATCCACCCAGTGGGCCATATCTTCCAATTAGTGATGTAAGTTCTGTGGTCAGGCACACAGCAATTTTACTAGTGCTTATGCAAGTAGCGTTGAGTGCATTGTACTACTAGTGCAACCCCCATGATGTGCACAACAAATTTATTTAATGTATTTATTTATATAATGCGCTTTACACTATTTGCATGACATGCTTTATAGAAGTAACACAAGCATTGCATACATAACACAAGTTGTGCTCTGCATGCTACACTACTTGCACAAACATTGGTAAAATTGCTGGGTGTCATCTGCGCATGGTAATTTTACAGCTGGTTCGTGAATATGACTAATGTCCGCAAAAAAACCCCAAAGCTTTGTTGGAATGGCATAGTAAAGTTTTAGTTATTAGGGGACATTGGCTTTAATTCATCAAGGGCTGTTCGATAACAATAACTATGTCCTTAAAATACCGTATTTGGTATTTTAGACTTGTGTGTGCTAATTCATCAATATTTTCACACATGTGGTAGATTTTCAGTAATTTACTGAAGAGGTCCATGCAGTGAGGTCATTACAATAGAAAAGAGGCATCCCCGACATCCCTATAGATGTGCATGTTATACTGCCACTGCTCGTGCTGAATCTGTCCCATTAAGCTTAACATTCTATTTACTTTTCACAGCTTAGATGAACTGCCGAGAAACATTACACATGCCCTAGTTAGGTCATTTTGCCATGAGCTCCGACTAGCATCTCTGCATATTCGAACAAGCACTCAAGGGGTTACACTACCGAAGGGTGCCTGGAAAACATCTTTTGTTCTTTTCTCTCTGCTCACTGCCTGGGGGGGGGGGGTCTAAAAGCTTCATCCACCACCCAGAAGCCTATTAGTGGCACTTGCAGGAGACAGGGGCTGTTTCTAAGGGCTGCCTGCTCCTGTCAATCATGGGGACATCATCCACACTGAAGGCATTCGAAGCTTGTTATTGACAGGGGAGAGCTGGAAATACTCACTGCACATGTTACTGCATGTACCCTTGATGAATTGACATTTGCTGACATTCACTGACATGTGTTGAGATAATTACCACACAAGTCGGTAATTTATCTCACTGCTCCATAATTGTAGCTTTTCATGCGGTAACTGCTTTGATGAATTGAAATTTTCCTAAGTGCACGGTAAAGTCAGCTGTTTTCAGTATTACCGAATGTGGTAATGCTTGATGTATTGAAGCCATTGTGTGGATCATCCTCCTTTTCTCCTGGTCATACTGGGGCTAGGGTCCGCCCATGATTCAGCAGTCTTCTGTAGTGTGCATGTGTGGGTAGAGCGGTATTCCCAATAGACCCAACAGAGCAGGATGTAACTCATTTTTTTTCAAACATCCATTTACTTTGGTGCAGATTGCAGCTGAACTGCAGCCACAACTGAAGTCAGGACCTTTTTGTTTGTTGTTTTTAAATTGTTCTTTTACTTCTGATCTGAGGCAGTGAAGGCCATGTCTAGGAAACTCATGGAGAAGCAGGTAATTTGTTTGATCAGCTGATAGATTTGCAGAGCACCGATTTGCTGTGATCACATCCTGCTTTAGCACATGATCATGACTTGCACAGCAGATACTTTTACATATCTATTACTTGACCAAACTAATTGCATGCTTCTCCATTAGAGTTGGGCCGAACGGTTCGCCTGCGAACGGTTCCATGCGAACTTCAGTGGTTCGCGTTCGCGTCCCGCAGGCGAACCTTTGCGGAAGTTCGGTTCGCCCCATAATGCACATGGAGGGTCAACTTTGACCCTCTACATCACAGTCAGCAGGCCCAGTGTAGCCAATTAGGCTACACTAGCCCCTGGAGCCCCACCCCCCCTTATATAAGTCAGGCAGCGGCGGCCATTACGGTCACTCGTGTGCTGCCTGCGTTAGTGAGAGTAGGGCGAGCTGCTGCAGACTGTCTCTCAGGGAAAGATTAGTTAGGCTTAACTTGTTCCTGTCTGGCTGCATACCTGTTCTGTGAACCCACCACTGCATACCTGTGCTGTGAACCCACCACTGCATACCTGTGCTGTGAACCCACCACTGCATACCTGTGCTGTGAACCCACCACTGCATACCTGTTCAGTGAACCCACCACTGCATACCTGTGCTGTGAACCCACCACTGCATACCTGTTCAGTGAACCTGCCACTGCATACCTGTTCTGTTCAGTGGACCCGCCACTGTATACCTGTTCATTGAACCCACCACTGCATACCTGTGCTGTGAACCCACCACTGCATACCTGTTCTGTGAACCCACCACTGCATACCTGTGCTGTGAACCCACCACTGCATACCTGTTCAGTGAACCTGCCACTGCATACCTGTTCTGTTCAGTGGACCCGCCACTGTATACCTGTTCATTGAACCCACCACTGCATACCTGTGCTGTGAACCCACCACTGCATACCTGTTCAGTGAACCCACCACTGCATACCTGTGCTGTGAACCCACCACTGCATACCTGTTCAGTGAACCTGCCACTGCATACCTGTTCTGTTCAGTGGACCCGCCACTGTATACCTGTTCATTGAACCCACCACTGCATACCTGTGCTGTGAACCCACCACTGCATACCTGTTCTGTGAACCCACCACTGCATACCTGTGCTGTGAACCCACCACTGCATACCTGTTCAGTGAACCTGCGACTGCATACCTGTTCTGTTCAGTGGACCCGCCACTGTATACCTGTTCATTGAACCCACCACTGCATACCTGTGCTGTGAACCCACCACTGCATACCTGTTCTGTGAACCCACCACTGCATACCTGTTCAGTGAACCCGCCACTGCATACCTGTTCTGTTCAGTGGACCCGCCACTGTATACCTGTTCAGTGAACCTGCCACTGCATACCTGTTCTGTTCAGTGGACCCGCCACTGTATACCTGTTCATTGAACCCACCACGCCTAAGTCACAAAAGTGTTAAGTACCTCACCTTTATCAAAATGAATGAGGCATGGATCCCGGAGGGCTGCTGCCCGCCCCAAGACTAAGTCAGTCCCCGCACACACAGCATCTCTGCCTGCACGACGTGTGACTGGCTGCCTGGCCTGCCCCAAGAAGACTAAGTCGCTCCCAGTCCCTCCACACAGCATGTCTGCCTGAGGGCCGCTTGACTACCTTCTCCGCCACCACCAACAGGGTCCGGGACTCCAGGCGGATTGCTGAATTTTTTAGGCCGCTGCTAGCAGCGGCCGCTGTAATAATTTTTCTGGTGCGTGTACATGACTGCCTAATTTTTCTGGCTGCACTGCGGGCAGCTGCAACAACAAAAGAAAAGGCATGTACATGCGCCCATTCCCCTTCGTGATCATTACCTTGCCGTGGTGAAGGGGCTTGCGTATCACAATGAAGCAATGACCGGTGCCTAGATGAGTGTCTCGGGGGGCACACCCACGATAATAAGGTCGTTGCCTCATTGTGGTCAGACCAAATTTGATCAGCTGGACAGTCACTGTTCTGTCATTCAGCTACATCAGCCAGGCGACCATATGGGCTGTAAAGCCACCAAAACCTGCACTCTCGCCATGGTGCGCACCATTCCAGCACGGCCGTCACTACACAAACAGCTGTTTGCGGTGCGTTACACGGTGAGTTTGGTGTGTCAGTGTGAAGCAGTACCTTAATTACACTACCTGATTGATGTATACACATGCAAGATGTTTGAAAGCACTTTAGGCCTGTCATTTAGCATTCAATGTGATTTCTGCCCTTAAAACGCTGCTTTGCGTCAAATCCAGATTTTTCCCCGGGACTTTTGGCATGTATCCCACTCCGCCATGCCCCCCTCCAGGTGTTAGACCCCTTGAAACATCTTTTCCATCACTTTTGTGGCCAGCATAATTATTTTTTTTTTTCAAACTTCGCATCCCCATTGAAGTCTATTGCGGTTCGCGAACTTTAACGCGAACCGAACCTTCAGCGGAAGTTCGCGAACCAGGTTCGCGAACCTAAAATCGGAGGTTCGGCCCAACTCTATTCTCCATGAGTTATCCTAGACATGACCATGACTAATCAGAGGGTCAATTCAAAGACGCTCATATGTCTTGTCAGTTTAAGGCTACTGCAGTAGGTGATCAAATCATCAACCACCTGGCAGAAGCAGATTGCCTATTTATATATGGGGTGGGGGGGGAGTTTAAAAATGATATTCAATGAAATGACAGACTGACATTTCTTTATTAATAAGCCCTGCAGAACCTGATCTCCAGTCTTTTCCATCAGAGCTTGTATAAGTGATCCTCAAGACCTGGATCAGATTTTTAAAAACATATATGAAGTATGGAATAAGTACTTACAGCAAATACTTAGTGCAGATGTGTGCAACTCCAAAAAAGCATTATCAAAGGGGAGGAGGAAAAAGCACTGAGTAGCAGTGATCAAGTCTGCCAATACTAAAATCTCTATTTATATTGAAACATGGGAGTTGCTGAAAGTAAATTAGCAGTTATGCGATTGCAGTTGCATGCAGGCACTATGTGATCTGAGGGAGAGATACTGGAGTCCTGCTTTAAGATTTTCCTGGATAATATCTTTATGCAAGCAGTTCTATAATGCTGCATAAAAGCTCATATTTCTTCCAGTATATCGAGGAATGCCGGGAAGAATGAATTTAAATGTTGATATAGTGTTTTCACTGTCTGTTTTCCATCTGTGCATATTTGAAGACTGTGCAGCATCTGGGCGCACTTAAAATATGCTCAGATTCTTGGTAACCCATCCAGCACAAATTGAAATAACCTTCCTGAGTTTGAGAATCTGGATTTCTACAGTATTGGTGTGTTTATGCTTAAGTGTGGTTAAAAGGTTTTAAAATAAGGCTGATTCAATCATAGTTCTAGACTCACTGCATGCTGAAGCGCTGATAATGGCCTAGGGAAATATGGTTAGCAATGCAGACAAAGGAAAGATAATAAAAAGAAAAAAAATCTATAAAATCAGCATGGAATATGAGCTAATTACATTTTTCAAGCAGCTATCAGTACACACTGTAGTTAATTTACTAACAGTATAAGGGCAGATTAAAGGATACCAGAGGTGACACGTGACATGATAAGATAGGCATGTGTATATATAGTGCCTAGCACACAAATAACTATGCTGTGTTCCTTTTTTCTTTCTCTGTCTGAAAGAGTTACACTTCAGGTATGTAAGTGGCTGACTCAGTCCTGACTCAGACAGGAGGTGACTACAGGGTGACCGTCACTGATAAGAAATTCCCATTTTTCCCTCTTTCTTCTCAGAAGCCATTTTCTGCTAGGAAAGTGTTTTATAGTTGGAATTTCTTATCAGTGAGGGTCACACTGCAGTCACTTCCTGTCTGAGTCAGGACTGAGTCAGGACTGAGTCAACCACTTACATACCTGAAATTTAACTCTTTCAGGCAGAGAAAGAAAAAAATAACACAGCATAGTTGTGTGCTAGGCACTGTACATACACATGTCTATCTCATCATGTCACTCGTCACTTCGGGTATCCTTTAACAACATATACTTTACAAATAGGAGGTGATATGGCATTATAAGATAGGGCTAAAATCAATAAAGCGCCCAATTGCTGAACTAGGGGGAATTATCATCACCTTTCGACAACGGCTTAAAGAGACACTGAAGCCACATTAAAAACTTGATTTTACCTGTTATTTAGCTGAAGGGATATGGTAGGTGCTAACGGCAGAACAAGGGTTTTATAACCCCCAACTCCAGGGGCAAACATCCACGACTTTCAAAGTCGTGGATTTTGCTGCCCGGGGAGGCAGAGCTTAGCGCTGCAGCTCTGCCTCCATTAACGTCAATCCTCTGCTGATTGCCGCCTTTCCCCACCCTTCTTAGTGAAAGAAGACTGAGAGGGGCGGGCGAGGCAGCGATCAGTGGGGACTGATGCGAGTAGAGGCAGAGCTACAGCGCTAAGCTCTGCCTCTGCAAGGAAGCGCTCCCTGGTTTTTGCCCCGGGGATTTTGGGATTATAAAACCCTCGTTCTGCCCTGGGAATGCAGCGTTTTAGCACTGGCCATATTCCTTCAGCTAAATAACAGGTAAAATCAAGTTTTTAATGTGGCTTCAGTCTCTCTTTAAGTGAAATATTTTCACCAGGTCAACACAGATCACGTAGAGTCATCAAGCTATAAATCTGTATTATTAGTCTCATGATATTGGTTTAGCCTCAAATCCTCTCTGGAAACTAAATTATTATTGGTAGGAAATTCCCACCCCATCTCAAGCCATGGGGCCCCACAGCAAAACTCTGATGGAGCCCCCCATTGTTCACACCTTTTCCCTTGCCTTCCCCTTGTGACCCCCACAGCCTGGGGGCCCATCTTACAAGGGTCATAAAACAGGTATGGACATCCTGATCTTCACACCCATAACAAGTATAGCCACAAAACACCTTTTTATCAGATGTAGTGAAGCAGCTCTGGGCCCTCTTGTGGTCACAGAGGCTGCTCCCCCATAGTTACATCCTGTTTAGGACTTGCTCTAATTGATTAGGAAGACTTTAATTCTTGGCTAGGTGAGCTCTACCACTTGAATGATTATGACTATCGATGCTGATCTGTTCCACGTTGATTGTTCTGCCATTACTCATTCTCTATAATAAGTTTTAAGTGGAACAAAATAAACAAAGCATGCATACTGCAATATTGACTAGGTCCTTATGTTAAGTCATTTATAGCACACTCAGGTGTATAAGTACACCAATATTAAGAGAAGGGATGGGGCTGGGGAATGCCTATGAGTCAAATATTGGCTACAGAAGCACTTTGTTTTTCATTATGGATGAAAAAAAAACCCCTCTAAACTGTTAATACAAAGTTTATTCTAAACTTAGCACTGGTAGTTATAATACTAGTACCAGCATTACAACAGATCGTAAAGAGAAAGCAATGTGACTTATTAACAGTACAAGGGCAATACATCTACGACACATACTGCTTTTTTCACTACGGTTTTTGAGTGTCACAGTTTCCCAGTGAAGGCTTTAAAAAATGTAATAAAACTCAGTCTGAAGCAGAGGATAATGGCGTTTTATTTTCTTCTGCTGCAAACAAGCCTTATGATAGCTGGAGTGGAACTTTATTTCTGTAAGGGGCTTTTTCAGGTCAGTTAGTGTCCTCCTGAGGACCCCTGATGCCAGGACAATACCGAGTTTAATGGATGGAAGTGCTGCAAACAAGGAGATGTGAGGGACCCTCAAGAGAGCGCCCGCCACAATGCCACAAGTAAAATATTAAACGTTTGTAGCTTTGGAAAACATATACGGTAAATAGCAGAGATGTGGTGGGAATGAAGAGTTTCTATTCCCAGTTGTCCAGTGAGGCAGGGCAAGTCTACGCAAACACAGCAGCCACATACGGTCTGCAGGGAGGCTGTATTCCTACGCTACAGTGAGCATGCTCACTAGAACACTTAACTAGTATATCCTTTCTTTATAGACAAGTCCTGCCTGCATGCACATACCCCCTCCTTCCTCCACTACTTAGACAGAGGCTCAGGAAACTCAGACAACATGTCTCCTACAGAGACAAGGGTTGGGGACAACACTGCAAGAACATGTTACATACAGGAGCTGAGAAAAGTCACACTAAGCAGCACTTTCACTAAAACATCAGATACAGAACAACATGGGAGTCAGTGACAGAATAAAATAATCTATTGTATAGGAAGACACCCAGATAAGGGAGAAGTTGTGAAAATTGTTGTCATCTACCAATGTTTTACAATCACAGAATTAGCAGCAACAAAGATGACACATTAAGGGGTTGATTCACTATAATAAATATTGTGCCTTATCAGAGTTAGCATGCCTTATCAGAGTTAACATGCTGTGTCAGAGTTAACATGCCTTATCAGAGTTAATGTGCCTTATCAGAGTAGCATAGCGAGCGCTGCAAACTTATGGCTGCTAATTGGCAATGACGAGAGCTCCACTCGTCCTGCCCTGAGCCCCCGCAGGTCCAATCACTTTAGAGGACATTATCCCCACACTTTGATTGGCCCAATAGGCTGCCTGTCACTTGACGGGAAACTTGACACTTGAACATTCTATGTGCAGCCCCTCTTCCATGTGTATCATCCATCCACCACAGTCCCTCTCCTTTATGAACACCACCCTTTGGCATCAGTTTCCCTTTTTCATGTGTTGCTCCCCACTTTCAGCCTCCCTTTCATATGTAGCAACCCCCCCTGGCGCAGCCACCCACGGCCCGGGCCTGTAGGGCCTTTCCAAAAATCTGGCCCTAGTATTTATTCCATCAGATAGGCTTGGTGTTCAGAGGCGCCAGAGTAGAATACTTCTGCATTTAGACCCATTGAGTTATACTCCTGTTTGCCTGATGAAGCAGGACCACACCTGTGAAACGCGTTGCACTAAGTGGAGTTGAATAAAATTTTTGTATTGATATATTGTGACTCAATTGAGTTTTATATTTTCGAGGGAAGTAAGTCCACCTGAACATCCCCCTCTTTTAGACGGTTTTTAAACGTTTTTATTCTACTCTGGCGCCTCTGAACACCAAGCCTTGCTGAAATCTTGATTCCACCCTTGGTGGAGGGGTGCTACCCCGTTTCCTATCTACAGAGAGTGACATCTTAATAACCTGAGTAGGGTCAGGTTCTAATACTCCCCACCTGCACTTGAAGTGGTTGACTACGGGTAACCCATGTTTGTGAGTATATCTAAATATTTTGCTTTAAACCATAACCAACTTAACAAAACTACACCATATTGGGCTCTCAATTTCTCTTTGTTCTTCCAAGCTTATTCTATCAGATGTACATACCTGCATTACGAGATAGGTATATTGCTGGATGTTATCATCCATGAATTATATAGGTAAGTTGTACTTGTATTGCTTGATATTCCTAATATACTGTGTATAAACTACTGTATGTATGCATTTACACTCTATATAGTACTCTGTACTGATGATCAGAGACACACACACACACACCTACACTGTAAGACTTGATCTTGTGTTGCTAAAGAGCATAAAAGCGGGTGCTGCCATTTGCCTAGGGGTACATTGATAAATCTGTGGTATTCCATTTCACTCATATTCTGGTTTTGATTCCAACTGCAAATCAAAGTCCCAACAAAGCTGGCCTGTAAATGAATCCTGCCTCTGATACATGCATGTTGTGCACTGACCCAGGCATTGTGAAGTCAGCTGAAGCTGCGCAGGAGAGAGCCAGCAGTTCATTGAATTCCAGGGAGGCATCTGGAAATATTGTTGATTTCCTGCAGCTATAAGCCTACACTCTGTGACACAGAAAGAATAAAGATCAGGCACAGGGAGGAGATCTCTCAGAGAGAGCTCGAGAAAGGCAGAAGTTGTGGAATAAAGAAGCAATTCTCATAATGAATATTCTTACAGGAGATGTGAAAATAAAGACTGTGAACGAAAGGAGAAGGTCATAGAAACTCCCACTAGGATGGTACAACTTACAAACTCAAGCTCAGTTCCATGGCTATAAAAAATTACTCTCAATGTGAGCATTGATCATTTTCAGTGTGATCTTAATAGATATGATTGCTTTACTGCTGAATTTACTGTCCTGCATCACAATCCCACCAGAGACATTGTACGATGGTGTTTGCATGCACTTCTCATGCTCGGTTGGGTTTGGTTATTCCACTTTTTGACCAGAATCCTTTTGGGTAGTAGAAGGCATTATGCACTCTGCTAAGTGCTGCACAATATGATAGTGATAGTGCTGCATACTTGCACACAATAAATACATAGATAATGAATTAGCTCACCCAAAAGCATTCAATTCTTTTAGCTGAAAGTAGTATAGATTTACCATCAGATTGTATCAGACCTCAGATGTCACAGCACAACATAGCCATTGCCAGTCCTCATTTCTGAAGTGGCTCAGGTCAGCTCCAAACTAACATTCTAGTTTTATGTCTCCAAAGCTGCTTAACCACTTCACCACCAAGAAGATTTTACCCTAATGGACAAGAGCAATTTTCACCTGTCAGTGCTCCTCCCTTTCATTCACCAATAACTTTATTACTACTTATCACACCAAAATGATCCATACCTTTTTTTTCCGCCACAAACTAGGCTTTTTTTGAGATGATATTTATTTTCAGCAATTACTTTATGTTCTATTCATTTTAAAGGGAAAACATGGGAAAAAAAGGAAAAAAAAATACACTATCTCCTCATCGTTTTAAAATAAACAATGCTACTGTTAATAAAATTTACACTTTATTTTCCAACTTGTCTCGGTTGTTACAATGTTTAAAGTACGTCACTAGTACAATGTATGGTGACAATATGTTATTTTTAAATGAAGGTGTTTTTTTCTGTTTTGAGTTTTTTTGTACCCGGTCAATAATTACAAGCCTTTATTTGCAAATACAGTAATATACCCTCATAACATAGATTTTTTTTTTTTTTTTACTAAGTCCCTTACATAACTATTCCTGTATTTTTTTTAAATGCTGTCTTTTTTTGTTTTTTACAAGTGTATTACTTTGGTAACTATTAGGGAAGGGGAGGGAAAGAGCAATTCATTTTTTTTTTTATTGTATAAAGTGTAAATAGTAGTGTAAAATGTGTATTTTTATAGTTTCTTTTTTTTTTTTTTACCATTAGATGTCCGCACACACACACACTATTCTGTTCAAAGCACACAGAAAGTGTTGTTACAGAAAAGATCATTGGCTTCTCAATAAACCCATGATCTGTCCCTTACAGGCACTTTCATTGGCTCAGGGAACACTTGTTCCCCTTCACCAATCATAAATGTATCTGTTGCAGTGCATACGTGCAGCGGGAGCGCCTGTGTGCACAGTGACGTCAGCCGTGAGCAATGTTCTAAAACATCCACTGTTAACGGGCAAACGGGACATTTTAAAACTACATGTCAGGTAGGGTTTAAAAGGATAGCAATCCCTTCTTATAGTGACCCTAGAGTAAGAGGGATATGGGAGTTGCCATGTTTATTTCTTTTTAAACAGTGCATTTTATTGTACCTGTCTGTTCTGTGGCTGAATCTCATACTTGGAACAAATGAGCTGTTACTGTGGTCAACCTTATATCAGAAGACTTGTCCTGATCTGCATCTTATTTATGGGCTTTTAGCATAATATATTAGAGTAGTAGTTTCAGTGGGACTTCCGGTCAATATGCACTGTTTAAAGGGGAATGCAGTACATATGGTACCTTTAATTTCACTCTCATTACAGGATACTTAAAAACAGAAGCAGTTTGCAGGTTTTACAGAATTGCAAAAACAATACCTGTGGTGCAACATTTCAGCGCAGAGGGAAGAACATACAAACCATTGTTATGCCTTTCATGAAAATAAACTGTAAAACTATCTAACTGTTAATGTTCTGTTAATCCCACCACCGGTGATTGGTGCAGCCACCCCTAGGCTGTGGAGCCTAAGTGTGCACGGGTCTTCACGAACATTCACCGCAAGGGATGATAGACCGTCACCCCTAGCGGGCGATGGACTACTTTGCTGCCTGGTGCCCACCAGGTCATGAACCCTAGGGCTGCCCCACTACGGATGAGAAGAACAGGAGGTGTGAACCCTGTGGTAAGGGAAGGATGGACTAACTGATGTAAGAGGGCTGGATGGTTAGGACTGGAACAGATGGACTGGAACGGACGGACTGGGGCGGACTGACTGGAGCAGAATGACCGATCAGCAGTGTACTGTACTGCCTGCCAATCCATCCTAAATCACCAGTGCTTCGCAGACATACAACGTGATACTGCTGTGCCCTCCCTGGCTGCATCTAAAGGATTATACTCCAACTGACAAGGTCAATCTCTGGACCTCAGTTTTTGACATCATGCTGTTTTACAAAGATTGACTATTGGATGCAATTATAATTGGCAGTGTATTGGGCTGACAGGACGATAAAAACGTGTAATACATACCTGGATGTGGCTGTATATATGTGCTTTTATCTTATGCTTTTATAAACTTTTTTTATGCTGTATCACTTGCATGACTATTTATTGGCATTACTATTAAAAGTTATGTTTTATGCATAAGATTACTAGGCCTCAATTTGTATTTTGTTTGTTTTTGCACTGTAATATTAGAGGGGTGGCCCCTTTCTTCCCAGATATGAGGGGGAGTTGGACAGGCTTCTCTCTCTAAATACAAACAGGGTGGATTTATCTGTGTTTTTCTTGTGCATGAGTTCAGGTCCCCTTTAACTATTATGTTCAGTAACATCAAGGACACTTTCCACAAGGATTCTGTCATTTTCCTTGTTGTTTCAAAGATTTGAAATAGAAACTGGTAAGTTAATTAGTGTATGACTTAATTGGCCCAATTCTGCTTCTGGAGGGAAATTAACAGTCAGCTTCTTTGGAACTAAAAGTGAATGTTATCTTGTACCCTATAAAGCACTGTTTAGCACACTTCTGCTATATGACTACAGGAAATAAATACAAGTTACCATGTGTCTAGTCAGATGTTTCAAAACGGATCACATAATAAAAACTTGATTTAGAAAGTCTGCATTAACCCTACTACAACCCGTTCTTTTCCATTATTCCCTGTGCATATCTCTAAGTCCATCTACCTGTGATCAGATCTAGATAATCCTCGTAATTCAGGCTACTGTACTACACTTATCAGTAACAGCGTAAAAATGAAACTGACCTCTTGACCTGGCATGGTGCTTCTTCTCCTCACAACCTGGTAAGCCAGTGGTTGCACAAGCCATGCATGAAATTGCTCAGGGTGAGGGAAATATAAGTGGCTGTGATTACAAGGACTTCGACCTTTAATGTCAGGGACTTCTAAATTGTTATAAATTACACAGAATCAAAGGGCCTATCATCCTCTTGTTGCTCTTTTGCTGACGGAAGTGTTCGTATGGCTGGGGTGACTACCGAGGCCAAGGGTGATGCAAGATATGTGCAACAGTTAATCCCAAGTCATGCTGTTTTGTAGATTAGTAAAACTTTGCAGGGCCTCAAGCAATTTTCACGTAATGTCTATAAATAAGTTACATTTATCTTCTGTGACATCAGGTTAAAATGTCACATATATGGACTATATGTGGAAATTATTTCTACAAAGCGATGACACATTAGACTTAAGGGTAGTTGCAAAGTGACCACCAAACATCCGTGAAAGACTGGAGTAACAATATAATGAGAGAAGTGTCACGGTTCAGTAATTTATCCCTGGAAGTAATTCCTTCTTTAGAAAGACCAAGAAATTAAAATTATACTGGCCTCCCAAAAAAATCATGAAATGACCCTGTAACTCACATGATTTCATTTCCTTAATATTGAGCTGGTACATTCAGCTTCATTTTGCCTGGCATTTAACTAGATATACAATATTGGCTAGCTCTGCTAATTCACTTGGTTGTCTTTTTAAATTCTCCTTATCATTTATTTATCAAGTCAGAGCCCAGCTTGGAGGTGTGATTTTCTTTACTATACCTATGATTTTAGTCTGGTCTACAAGCATAAATGCTTGTTACTTTAGCAAAGAACATGTGCTACCTCTGCTTTAGATGGTCTAGTACTCAATTCTACTGTAAATAGGGGCACAGATAGGAAGGAAAGATTTAAACAAGAACTGTAGTGAAATAATGCATTTAATAAAGTGCGGCAGCAGCAGGAAGTACAGAGGATATGGAGGACCCGGAGAAGCCGAGGTGGCCACATTGTCTCAATTGCCGCAGGGGGAGGAAAAGAGGAGTCTGTTTCCATGAAGACGGCTGGAGCGAGGAGGAGAGGAGCATGGCACACTCTGCATCTATTTTACTGTTTCTTTGACCTATAAGATGCACCCACTTTTTGCCCACCCACTTTTTTGTGTTTTATAGTCCGAAAAATACAGTCATTGTTGTAGAGGTTAATTCGGCAAGAAGAACCTCTACCATAATGAAGACAATTAAACTCGACACATAACGAAATTACTAAATCATTATGTGATAACAATTTTCAACCCTTGCCTGGGTAATTCTGAGCAATAGCCAAGACTTCAGAAAAGGCTGTGCTGTACAGAAACTTGAGATTATACAATTGGAGGTGGTGGAGCTGGAACTGTTCTGAACATATCCAGGCTGTCTTGGATTACTCAAAAATATACAAAGAGAAAAATGGCCTCACTGTAGGTTCTCTCAACACTGCCAGCTTATCAACCTCTGAGAAACACTTGTTAAGATATAGTAAGAACAAGGCAATGGTTGCAAATTGCAGTGACAACAAACAATGGGCCTAATCCAGTTCACTTTTTTTCCCTATGTTTTCTCTTAGGAGATAATTTTTCATCTTCTGTTTAAAATTACTTTTCAACACTAAAGGATTTAAAAAGAACCAAAAAGTAGGTGAAAATGTCAAAATGAATTTAAGTATGCATTTAAGTATGTAACTATTCATTAAAGAGACTCTGTAACAAAAATTTCATCTTGTTTTCTACCATCCTACAAGTTCCTAAACTTATTCTAATGTGCTCTGGCTTACTGCAGCACTTTCTACTATCACTGTCTCTGTAATAAATTAATATATCTTTCCCTTGTCGGACTTGTCGCCCTGTGTCTGGAAGGCTGCCAACTCTTCAGTGTGATCTGCTATGCACGCCCCCCCTCTCCAGGCCCCTCTATGCACACTCCCGTGTGTGTGTTATTTACATAAGCCAGCAGCGTCTCTGCTCTCTGATATCAGTGAGAGAACAGAGCTGGATAAAAATCCACTTCTGTTAGGCTGTGAAAGGAGCTGGCTGACACATACTGAGGAATTACAGATACGGGCAGAGCTGTCTGCAGGAAGAAACAATCAGCCTGTCACTATTCAGTGCATGAGAGCTGCAGGGGACAGAAGGTAAACACACAAATGATCTTTTGAGATTCAAAAGGAAGGCTGTATACAGCCTGCTTGTGTATGCATGTATTTTCTATGTGTGGACATACTGCACATGAACCTACTTCCTGTTTTGGTGGCCATTTTGTTTGTTTATAAACAAACTTTTTAAAACTGTTTTTGACTACTTTTAATGTGGCGGGGAGCGGCGAAATTGTGACAGAGGGGAATAGGAGATGTCCCCTAACGCACTGGTATGTTTAATTTTGTGCGATTTTAACAATACAGATCCTCTTTAAATTCATAAAAATTCTAAGCAGCGATGGGCTTTCAAGTTGAAAGCCACTCGAATTTGATGTTTTAATGAAGCATGGGAGATGAGGGGTTACTTACCCAGAAGCCTGTTGGGCTCCACTCGCACGCAACCTATGGAACGCATTCCACGACTCACTACCGCACTTCCTCCTTCCGGCTTGAAGGAGGAAGTGCATCCCATAGGACCCGTGCGAGTGTAGTGATACGTATAGCGGCATAGGAGCTCAACAGGCTTCTGGGTAAGTAACCCCTCGTCTCCCATGCTTACACCTGCCTTAATTAAGCCTTATTACAAATTCAAATTTGAGTGGCTTTGAACTTGAAAGCCCATCGCTGATTCTAAGTATGCTCTAGCTTGCTGGTGGCTTAAAAGGCATGGGACCTAATCCAATTCATTTTTTTCTCCTAAGTTTTCTCCTAGGTGATATTTTGACATTAGAAATAGTATGTATTTTAAGCTACCAGCAAGCAAAAAAATGCTCAGAATAATATTGACAGTACTTTTTCACCTAATGTTTTGGCACTTTTTCAATTACAGAATGAAAGTTATTTTAAACAAAAGATGAAAAAATTATCGCCTTGGATAAAGCTTAGGAGAAAAAGTGAATTAAACCGTACCCAATATGTTAGAGATGCAGGAATTTAAAATAAGGTCATTTGGAGAGTTTGAAAACGGACTCCAGGACACACAAACAAGCCTGCAGGCTTTGAAAGCTCTTGTGCAAAGTTGTTTAAGCTATCAAGCCACTTTAAAATATTTCAGTACCATTCCTTCACTATGTAAGATATGTAGCTGAAAATGTAGTAACAGTTGAAGAAAAAAATCAAACGTGCAATATATGGGAGGTCATCAGGAAGAATATGGACTCCAAAGTGGTTTTCTTGTTACTGGAGCACCCAACCAATATCTGTTTTAACTCATCAATGAATGTTCACTGGGCAGACAACTTTACCCCTTTGCAACCATTCTATTCTAGATTAACCGACTCTAAGGCAGGTCTTTGTGATGGGAGTCCATTAATCTATATTATATTTCATTTTATCCTGTCTTCTGCTACAATTGAGTTTCTAAAGCACCCAGAGTTAGAGCTTTAGCAACAAGTCAAACAGAGCAGTTCCATGCATGGAGCTCTATTATTGGCTGCTATAATCATGTGACAAGCTGGTCATGTAACAATCCTTTGTAATGCAACCTTGTCACCACATCTCTGACTTTCTGCATGCATTGAAAGCAGAAAAAGATAACATCATTATAGGGAAAATAAAACCAGCAGATACATCAAGTGATACATGCAATAAATAAATGTAAAGCCAAGTATATTTTTAAATATACATTTACAAATAAATGCATTTAGATGTCCAGTGATTAAATGAAGCGCATTCAGTGACATTTACAGCGATCATTTTTTTATTGTCTTTTTTTTTTTACATCCACAAGCACCAGACTGCATTCAGCTATGGAAATAGATCCACTCGTAGTTATTTCAGGGCAATGTAATTACCCCTTATTATGCAGAGCAGACACGTGTTTCTGAGTTTCCTACAGATTAGAAAAAATGGAGAATCTATATTAACTTAGGCTACATTCACAGTGGGTGCTGCATTCCCTGTAACAGCAGGAATGCAACACAACGGTAAGCAGCGCCACACATTATCTACACTTTGTGTTGCATACAGAGCAGCATACAGTCAATAAAAAGTTTGCTTCACTGTTACCGATAACAGTGCTGACCAACTTCATGGGCAGGGGTGTATCTAGCATCAGATTATTTGTGACTGGAGGAGCATCAATGTTCTGCAGCACCAATGTCCTGGCAATGGGGGGCGGAGCCAAGTACTAACAAAACTTGGGCCTGCCAGAGGAAGACCCTTGACACACAAAAATTCTGGGTAAGTGAGTGTAGACCGGGGCCGCCAGTTGTGGACAGCCCTGACCTATAACATGCACATTTTGCAGCAATGCACTGCATGACACAGGACAATGCACCCGCTGTATTGTGAACGACGCAATGACTGAACGACTGAAATATCCACAGTTGTAAAAATAAAGGCTTGTACCCCTTTAAAGTGGACCTGAACTCTTGCACAAGACACGAGGAAAACAGAGAGAAATGTGCCCTGTGTGTCTTTAGAGAAAATCCCCCCCTCATCTTCAAGTAATCACAAGTGCAATTCAATCTCTAAACTGGGTCAGCACAGAAATGTGTCAGTCCTCTGCAAACATAGCTAATCTGTAAACACGGGATGTTAACCCTTTTTCTGCTTTCTTGAAAGCAGGAGGTAGACATTCTATCAGCTGTCTGTAATGATCAGCGACGTATATGATGATCAGAACAAGCTCTATCAGCTCAGTAGTCAGTATTTTATTCAGAGTGTGATCACACGTGGTTTTTGTGCACAGTATGTAAATACAGTAGTACTCCTATGTGATAGCCCTTGGCTGTAGGGACTATCACTGGATAGAGTGGTCGTACAGGCAATGTCGGTAACAGGTCGTTCAGGCAGCGGTACAGTATCGTCAGGCAAATTCGTAGTCAGTAAACAGGCCGAGTAACAGATCAGATGAGTAAAGGTACAGAATCAGAATGCTGAAATCAGAGTGGAGGTTGGGTCGAGGTCGGCAGCAGATCAGATTGGCAAGGTACAGAATCGAGAGGCAGAAAGAGTAATCAAAGGTTCAAGCAAAGAGTCATACACATAAATAAATATACAATGATGTTTTTTCTAGGCTAAGTGTGAATCCCTGGGGTCCTGCCGGATCAAGCACACACGGATCTGACTAAGGTCTGAGAGCTTTCACTGCAAAGTTTCAGCAACAGCAGACAACAAGCCACTGACAGCCTAGGGCTTAAATACAGATGATAATACCAATGGTTCCGCCCAGCTGATCTCCGCCAATCAGTGGCGAGAGTCAGACCACTGCTGTCAGCTGACCGGCCGGTCAGCTGACCCGCCTCCTTAACGCATAAAGGTCCTGTCTCCGGGTACGCGCGTGCGCTATTCTGTCCTGATGCACCCTGGAGAGACCTGTTCTGTCGGAAAGAGATGAGCGAGAGGACGCGGCGGGATCGGCTGTGACGTCAGACGCGGGAGCGGCGGCCGTGCCGCTCCCCGCTGCAGAGGTAACAATATTCCTAACACTGTCTCTTTAAAGGTTATTATGCTGTTGCATATCTTTTAGAGCAGAGAGGAGGTTCTGAGTTCACGTCCGCTTTTAATAAAGTAGGTTTGTTGGAACAGAAATGGTTGAACCAAAATACTTAATATATTTCAAAATATTACTAATATTTTTTGTACTCTAGAAACAAGCAGTAATTTGGCCACCCGGAAGATTGCAAATCTTTCGAGCTTACTTATCATGGCGGTGGAACGATGAATCAAATGCATCCATAGCTGAATGGCTTATGTTTAGTCTGTGTTAGGTGATGGATAAGTGCTCTTTCCCTAGAGGAATGATAGCGGGTAGGTGGTTTATATCTGATAAAACAGCTGTTTAGTACACCGCAACCCCTCTTAGATCCCAGTAGGTGATCATTACTAATCCTGATTTAGCTCTAGGTGATAATTACAGGTACATGACAATCTCTCTGGATGGATCTCATAAGCAGGCATCACTGTTTTCTTTTAAAGCTCATCATCTGTCACTTGTAAAGTGGCTTCCTCTGCTCTGTGTTGGTAGAGGATGTTCTCGTAGTGTAAACAAGCGCCTTTCTGAGGCCTGTCTGGTGTGATGCTGTGAGTCAGAAGATGCTGAGTGGGTGAGTGCTACGGATGTGTACTCAGAGCACAGAAAACATTTAGCATAATAGGCTGTCTGTGAGAAATTGTCTCCGACTGTTTGAAAACAAGCTTGTATTTACACTCCTGATGGCAAACAACATCGCAAGTGACTAATGATCCAATCATTACTCATGTAGTTGCTTTCTGCAGAATGTGGGCTGATGTTGTGTAAGCAATGACACGTTCTCTTGTAACTGTCTACATTGTGTAGCCAATCACTTCAGCATACTCAAAGCAAGGACGCAAACCAAAGGTGAGTTTAAAGTGAACCCCAGGTAAAAATAAACCGTTGAGATAATCAATTTTATCTACTCCTAAAAATTACTTTTTTTTATAGATATCCCATAGTTTTATTTTAGTTTCGCCGCAAATGGCGTCCAGTACACGTGGGGGTGAGACGCGGCGGAGAGGTGTTCTCTCAGAGCGTGGGTGAGTGTCCTATGTTCCCATTGGCCCCTCTCTTTGTCTTCATCTGTTCCCCATCAGGTCCGCATGTAACATTAGGCCCTGTGATTGGTCTGACTATTCAGACCTGTGATTGGTTGTTATGTGGGTGGATTTATATAAATGTTGCATGTTTTGATCATATGTCAGACTGTCATCTGCTTGATAAAGGGGAGGTCCCCCGAAATGTCGCACTTTGTGTGACAGCCTGTAACTTTGATGTTTCAATAAAAGAGCATAAAGAATATCTAGATGGTGCCGGCTTCATCTTCTACTGAATAATCTTCATCTGGTTAACAGATTTCCTGAGCACATCGCCAATTATTCGCATAGGAGTGCCTCCTCTTCACTACACTACATAGTTTTATTTTATATTTAAATACTTACAATGTAGATTTTACATTTTCTTGTCTATGCTCAATGGCAGTCTCCTAAGAGTCCGGAACTAAAATATATGAACTATTTACCTTTTTCATCAATCTCTCAAAAGATATTCTCTGCCAGGAAGAAGTTTTATGGCTGTAATTCCTTATTAGTGATGGTTATGCTATAAGCCGAAAAGAGTCCGACATGAGAGAAACTGTCACTGTCACTGCAGGTTAAGTCTTTCAGGGAGTAAAATTAAAAAAAAAAAGGAAGACAGTTTAGTTTTTAATATGTTTGGCACTGTACATACACATATTTATCTCATCATTCACTTAACTGTCACTCAGAGGGGCTCACAATATAATCCCTACCATAGTCATATGTCTATATCATGTAGTGCATGTATTGTAGTCTAGGGCCAATTTAGGGAGAAGCCAATTAAAGCAGAATGAAACCCAGCATTTCTTCTCTGCTCAAAAAGATTGTTTATAGCATATTATATACTACAACAGCATTTAACTAGTTAAACACGGGACCTACAAGCTCAGTGCAGAAAAAACCTGGACGCATCCAAACTGGAGATAATGTTATCTTGTGTTTACTTAATTGTATCAAGTGAGGAATGTGACACATTCTCTGACTGTGCAGATTCTCTTGAACACAGCCAATCAGAAAGCATTTCTGCCTTCAATACAAGATACATAAAACCAGTTATGAATAAAAGTCAGCTCTCAGAGCAAAAAAAATGTACTTTGGGAACTTGTAATTTCTAAATGAATAACAATACTTATGCACACAAGCAAATATGATAACCGTATGGCATATAAAAAGTAGGAAAATCATGTTTTAATTAAAAATTATGTCAGGGTTTTATACCGCTTTAACTTATTTGTATGTTTTTGAGATGTGGAAGGAAACCAAAGTGCCAGGAGGAAACCCACACAGACACTGGGTGAACATACAAACTCCTTGCAGATAGTGCCCTGGGTGGGATTAAACTGGGGACCCACCACTGCAAGGCAAGCATACTAACCACTATGCCACAAACATACTGCACTAATCCCGAGTGTAACATTGTTATTTTTAAAATATACATGACACATTTAAAAGGTCACATATTTTACCTGATTTTTTTCCTTTACGGGATCTGTAGTATAAAAAAACCTAACTACGGTAATTCAAACAGATTACCCATATCAGCTAACCTATTCATAAGCTTACAAAGCTATGTTTAATCATTTCTGCCAACCAATATTACAGGGCTGATTAATAAAGTAAGCAGCTACTGTTACCCTATGATAAAACAGTAATCATATAATTTTTATTTTTCCTTCAGAGTATAGCTTCTTAAGTGAACCATCAAACAATATGCTCAGCCTGGGGCCATCCATTTACACCACCACTGCCTTTTTGCCATATATGATGTTACTCGAATCTCTCACTGGATTAACGTCCTAATGTCTTATTTACTTGTTTTTTTTAAACAGTGTAATTTGCCTGTGTTTTGTTTTTGGCTTGGCAAAGTCTAAATCACGTACCTGTCACAAGAATGCAGTTAGCATAGCCAGTAAGGATGAGCAAATTTCCCCAAACCAATTTCACAAATGTTTCTCAACATTTGCTACATTTGGATTGAATTCTATGTGGCCAAATTTTGTGGTTGATTGCAGAGCCATGATAAAGACACCATATTTGGTATGTATATCAAAGCAAACCCAGAAAACAAGTCAAAAATATTTTTTTCAAGATGACCTATTTTCAAAAAAACAAACAAAAAAAAAACTTGATTTGAAAATTTAGAGGGGAAATTCCAGTTTTAAACCAGTGCAATGCCAAATTGAAGCAGAATCTGGCTCATTGTAATGTCCCCATACATGCTATTGTCACCAAAATTGCTATGCATGTCAATAACAGGAATGTTAAAAAAAAAAAAAATAGAATCATTAAAAGATATTTCAGTTTTTGACTGAGTTGATTTTAAACTTTTTGCAAGAAAAAGTATGTTTTAAGTCCTGCGCAATGATGGATTGTGGTAGTTTCAGTTGCATTACTGTCACTTTTACACTGCCACTTTACATTTTTTAAAAGTTTCGCCAATTGACTAAGGGGAAAAAATAAGTATATATTAAAGTATGGCAAAATGAATGACCCCAATCACTACCGGATGACTTTAAGAGCAGTTCAGCTGAACTGGTCAAATGTTCTGCTACCAGGAGGTCCTGATTCTACACACCTTTGTAGTCAGAAGGGAAAACTTCTGGTGGGTTGTTCTGTTATCTGCAGACCAATTACAACAGCCAAAACCATAAAAATGATACATGAAGTCATAAACACAACCTAAAAACCTTGAAGGAACATTGCACAATTTAAAGTAAATCTGAAAACATGTGACATGATGACATAAACATAGTCACACACCATACTAGCCCTACCTAACATTATGTGAAGTCCCTTTCTGTTTTGCAGTATAGTAAGAGTTAAAAAACTTGAGTCATTATCTATGCATTCAGATAGCATGTCTGTTCACGTTGGCAGTTTTCTGAGGCATTTTTTTTTCCTTTCCAGGCGCTTGGGTGGGCATTGCGTTTTTGTTAAAAGCGCTTTTCTAAGTATTTTTCTGGAGCATTTTTTGAATTCAATCCGGGACGCAAGTCAGGAAGTGAACTCTTTGATCCGGAAAATAATAAATGCAATGTATTTATTCCTAAAAATGCAAACACAATCGATACACAAAGCGATTTTGTCAGCGTTTTGTGTTTTTCCTATACCTTCCATTCCGGGAAAATCGCCCTGAAAATGGACCATGCAGAGCTTATGTCAACTGACAGCGCATGGAACGACCCAATCTAAACCACACCATAGGAAAGCATGGTGCAGCCTCTTTTGAAAAATCGTCAGCGCTTAAAAAAGTCCAAAAGCGCCTCTAGTGTGAACGAGCCCTTAGCTAGTCAACCAACTTGGTCAAACTCAGGCATGTTTTCTGAAGAGCTTAAAAAGCCACAGTGTGAGAGTTAAGATAAGGTTTTACTGCAGGAAAATTCAAAGGGTCATTACCTCTGCTTTGCTGAACAGCTTAAAAGACAGAGTGTGGATTCTAAAGTGCAGCTATGACAGTCTAATGCAACGTTATAAACAAAGCTGTATAAATAAAAAATATATATATTTTCTTTGTTCTATTTAATTTTCGTACTACACATACAATTCATCATCTCATAAGTTTATTTTTGTATCAGATTTGCTTTAAAGAAGGGAAAAGTGTGCAGCAGTAAAAAAAGAAGCATTTTGTTTGGTTTGGAGAACAAAAGGTAAGTATTACTATTGACATTATTTGTAATGATATATCACTGACATCTTCCACAACACGTTACAGAGTGTAAGGCCTTGTCTACTCGCATGCTGTGTACCAGGTTTTAAGAACATTTTAAGTCTATAGAGACGGTGGTGGGTGCTGGGAGACTCATCAGACATGTACAGGAACATCATGGTGGAGATGCCAATTGCTTACTATTGGTATCTTAACGATACAACCACTTCATAGGAAAGGCAATCGAGAGACACTGCTGCTGCAACAAGAAGGTAGAATTATTTCATTGACAAAAGCATGTGGCCCGCTTGGGTTAAATGAAAGGAATGAGCTTCATTGCTTTTTAAATCAGCATTGAAGGTCCCGTTCTAGATTCTGCTATGACTCAGTGTTTAACTAGTTCCCTATTTGACTTGTCATGTGCTGACTTATTCTTAGTTAATGATCATCCCTTACCACTATTTTGCCATTTTGTATGCAAATATGAAGCTTTTTTGCATTATATATTGTTTTTAATGTATGTTTATAAGAAAGACGGGCAGCCCATAATTAATTGTGCATATGGGGGACTTCCTAAGGTCAGCGTGAGCCAATGACCAGTCAGAGTCGGGAAGCCAATGGGTGGGGAGACTCACAGATCGCTATTGGCTAGAGCTGCCTCCAAGATTCACTTTGGAAGTCTACCGCTCTCTTACACCGAAGTATGTGCGCATTAGATGTATCTCACGCTGGCACGCGTGAACAAGGAACTGCCCGTTTCAGTTAGCCACATGTGCCCTCGCATCCTCCTTCTAGACGGTCCTACTGATGGACAGCCGGTGGCGCAATGGTCAGTTGGTGATACCGGTACAACGAATCAGTGTCGGCCAGTGGCGTAGTTAAGAGGCTGTGGGCCCTAGTGCAAGTTTTACATTGGGGCCCCCCAAGCACTCTATACATAACAATTGACACTGTGCACCAAAACCTGCCAAGGACAACCACAGTGTCAGAGGTGCAAGAAGGGGATGGGAAACAGTGTGTTAATGATCACTACTATTTAAAGCATCTATAGAAGATATATCATCAGCACGGGACCAATAAAGAGCTAATACTGCGTTTGAGGAAGGGCCCTCGGGGCCCCGAGGGCCCCCATGCGGCCACTACCTCTGCAACCCCTATTGCTAAGACACTGGTGTGGGCTGAATGTACATGGTCACCCACGTGACCCGCAGGGAGGCTGACCTGGAAGTCTTTGAGTCTGGCGTTACGTTGCATACACTTGACAGAGGGAAGTGCGTTAAGTAGTGGCGATGACTACACTATTTAAATGTTTTTTTTTAAAGGTGTCTAGTGTATATTCTACTTCTGAAGAAGCTGGTGTAACCAGCAAAACAGCTGTCAGGCACTCGATCCCCCACTGCTCTTTACCTGCTGTACACCCAACTGGAAATAAAGGGTATTTTAAAGGAAGCGGTGTCCCGCTATTTCTATTTCTGTTCCATATTGCAGGTCCATTGGATGTGCATGTTCCTGTTCCCTGCCTTGCCCTGCTGCATTTGGTGCCAGGTACTGTCCCTCTTTCTATACCAAAACTTCTATGTACTCATATGCACTCAGACTGACAGTTCGAAGAGATAATGATGCTGACTGATTTACAACACAGTTATACGCTATCAGTCCCTGCCTACCACATACCCTTTCTATAAAAAGATCCACTATTCTATATACTAGAATATATATATATACAGTGGGTTGCAAAAGTATTCGGCCCCCTTGAAGTTTTCCACATTTTGTCACATTACTGCCACAAACATGAATCAATTTTATTGGAATTCCACATGAAAGACCAACACAAAGTGGTGTACACGTGAGAAGTGGAACGAAAATCATACATGATTCCAAACATTTTTTACAAATAAATAACTGCAAAGTGGTGTGTGCATAATTATTCGGCCCCCTTTGATCTGAGTGCAGTCAGTTGCCTATAGACATTGACTGATGAGTGCTAATGACTAAATAGAGTGCACCTGTGTGTAATCTAATGTCAGTACAAATACAGCTGCTCTGTGAGGGCCTCAGAGGTTGTCTAAGAGAATATTGGGAGCAACAACACCATGAAGTCCAAAGATCACAACAGACAGGTCAAGGATAAAGTTATTTACAAATTTAAAGCAGGCTTAGGCTACAAAAAGATTTCCAAAGCCTTGAACATCCCATGGAGCACTGTTCAAGCGATCATTCAGAAATGGAAGGAGTATGGCACAACTGTAAACCTACCAATACAAGGCCATCCACCTAAACTCACAGGCCGAACAAGGAGAGCGCTGATCAGAAATGCAGTCAAGAGGCCCATGGTGACTCTGGACGAGCTGCAGAGATCTACAGCTTAGATGGGAGACTCTGTCCATAGGACAACTATTAGTCATGCACTGTACAAAGTTGGCCTTTAGGGAAGAGTGGCAAGAAGAAAGGCATTGTTAACAGAAAGCATAAGAAGTCATGTTTGCAGTTTGCCACAAGCCATGTGGGGTACACAGCAACCGTGTGGAAGAAGGTGCTCTGGTCAGATGAGACCAAAATGGGACTTTTTAGCCAAACTGCAAAACGCTATGTGTGGCGGAAAACTAACACTGCACATCACTCTGAACACACCATCCCCACTTTTAAATATGGTGGTGGCAGCATCATGCTTGGGGGGTACATCTCTTCAGCAGGGACAGGGAAGCTGGTCAGAGTTGATGGGAAGATGTATGGAGCCAAATACAGGGCAATCTTGGAAGAAAACCTCTTGGAGTCTGCAAAAGACTTGAGACCGGGGCGGAGGTTCACCTTCCAGCAGGACAATGACCCTAAACATAAAGCCAGGGCAACAATGGTATGGTTTAAAACAAAACATATCTATGTGTTAGAATGGCCCAGTCAAAGTCCAGATCTAAATCCAATTGAGAATCTGTGACAAAATCTGAAAACTGCTGTTCACAAACGCTGGCAATCTAATCTGACTGAGCTGGAGCTGTTTTGCAAAGAAGAATGGGCAAGGGTTTCAGTCTCTAGATGTGCAAAGCTGATAGAGACATACCGTAAAAGACAGGCAGCTGTAATTGCAGCAAAAGGTGGTTCTACAAAGTATTGATTCAGGGGGCCGAATAATTACGCACACCCCACTTTGCAGTTATTTATTTGTAAAAAATGTTTGGAATCATGTATGATTTTCGTTCCACTTCTCACGTGTACACCACTTTGTATTGGTCTTTCACGTGGAATTCCAATAAAATTGATGCATGTTTGTGGCAGTAATGTGACAAAATGTGGAAAACTTCAAGGGGGCCGAATACTTTTTGCAACCCACTGTATATGCCATTGCCAGGTGATCAGAACATCTGCCACTAGGGATGATCAATAGAAGCAAATACATTTTTCTTACATTCGAATTTCATGGAAATGTTATGCAGCTTGAACTTGGGCTAATAAAGACTAGTGTTGGGCGAACATCTAGATGTTCGGGTTCGGGCCGAACAGGCCGAACATGGCCGCGATGTTCGGGTGTTCGACCCGAACTCCGAACATAATGGAAGTCAATGGGGACCCGAACTTTTGTGGTTTGTAAAGCCTCCTTACATGCTACATACCCCAAATTTACAGGGTATGTGCACCTTGGGAGTGGGTACAAGAGGAAAAAAAAATTTAGCAAAAAGAGCTTATAGTTTTTGAGAAAATCGATTTTAAAGTTTCAAAGGGAAAACTGTCTTTTAAATGCGGGAAATGTCTGTTTTCTTTGCACAGGTAACATGCTTTTTGTCGGCATGCAGTCATAAATGTAATACATATAAGAGGTTCCAGGAAAAGGGACCGGTAATGCTAACCCAGCAGCAGCACACGTGATGGAACAGGAGGAGGGTGGCGCAGGAGGAGAAGGCCACGCTTTGAGACACAACAACCCAGGCCTTGCATGAGGACAAGAAGCGTGCGGATAGCATGCTTTGTACCACCATGCAGTCATAAATGTAATAAAGATAAGTGGTTCAATAAACAGGGACCACGCGGCAACGCTAACCCAGCAGCAGCACACGTGATGGAACAGGAGGAGGCGCAGGAGGAGAAGGCCACGCTTTGTGAGACACAACAACCCAGGCCTTGCATGAGGACAAAAAGCGTGCGGATAGCATGCTTTGTACCGCCATGTAGTCATAAATGTAATAAAGATAAGAGGTTCAATAAACAGGGACCACGCGGCAACGCTAACCCAGCAGCAGCAGCAGCAGCAGCACACGTGATGGAACAGGAGGAGGCGCAGGAGGAGAAGGCCACGCTTTGTGAGACACAACAACCCAGGCCTTGCATGAGGACAAAAAGCGTGCGGATAGCATGCTTTGTACCGCCATGTAGTCATAAATGTAATAAAGATAAGAGGTTCAATAAACAGGGACCACGCGGCAACGGTAACCCAGCAGCAGCAGCAGCAGCAGCAGCACACGTGATGGAACAGGAGGAGGCGCAGGAGGAGAAGGCCACGCTTTGTGAGACACAACAACCCAGGCCTTGCATGAGGACAAAAAGCGTGCGGATAGCATGCTTTGTACCGCCATGTAGTCATAAATGTAATAAAGATAAGAGGTTCCATAAACAGGGACCACGCGGCAACGGTAACCCAGCAGCAGCAGCAGCAGCAGCAGCACACGTGATGGAACAGGAGGAGGCGCAGGAGGAGAAGGCCACGCTTTGTGAGACACAACAACCCAGGCCTTGCATGAGGACAAAAAGCGTGCGGATAGCATGCTTTGTACCGCCATGTAGTCATAAATGTAATAAAGATAAGAGGTTCCATAAACAGGGACCGGCAACGGTAACCCAGCAGCAGCAGCAGCAGCAGCAGCAGCAGCACACGTGATGGAACAGGAGGAGGCGCAGGAGGAGAAGGCCACGCTTTGTGAGACACAACAACCCAGGCCTTGCATGAGGACAAAAAGCGTGCGGATATAGCAGCAATGCTTTTTGCCGCCATGCAGTCATAAATGTAATACAGATGAGAGGTTCAATAAACAGGGACCGGAAACGCTAAACCATCCCAGATGTTCATCGGTCATGTTACTTGGTTGGGGTCCAGGAGTGTTGCGTAGTCGTTTCCAATCCAGGATTGATTCATTTTAATTTGAGTCAGACGGTCTGCATTTTCTGTGGAGAGGCGGATACGCCGATCTGTGATGATGCCTCCGGCAGCACTGAAACAGCGTTCCGACATAACGCTGGCTGCCGGGCAAGCCAGCACCTCTATTGCGTACATTGCCAGTTCGTGCCAGGTGTCTAGCTTCATGCCCGGTTTCAGGTCCAGCGGTGCCAGCCACAAATCCGTCTGTTCCTTTATTCCCCTCCAAATTTCCTCCCCTGTGTGCTGCTTATCCCCAAGGCAGATCAGCTTCAGCAACGCTTGCTGACGCATGCCAACAGCTGTGCTGCACTGCTTCCACGATCCTACTGCTGCTGGTGCTGGGTTAGCATTTCCGGATGAGGTACAGCTTTGAGATGCGTTGGAGGAGAAGGAGTCAGAGAGGTAGGTGCTGCTGTTGTTATCCAGCTGTTTGCGGCGTGGGCAACACCCGCGCCGTAGCAGGTGAGGAATCGCTGCCAGGCTCCACAAGGTTCACCCAGTGCGCGGTAAGGGAGATGTATCGACCCTGGCCGAACGCACTCGTCCAGGTGTCAGTGGTGAGGTGAACCTTGCAGGCAACGGCATTCTTCAAGCTTCGGGTTATTTAGCTGACCACGTGCTCATGCAACTCAGGCACTGCAGAGCGCGCAAAGTGGTAGCGGCTGGGAACAACGTAACGTGGGATGGCCACTGACATCATGCCCTTGAAGCTGTTTGTCTCCACCACTCGATATGGCAGCATTTCGCAGGCCAGAAGCTTGGCTATGCTGGCTGGCTGTTACTGCCACGGCCCGGGGGTCATTTGCTGGCAATTTCCTCTTGTGCTCAAACATCTCAGAGACAGACAACTCAACCGTAGCGCTGCACACCGAAGGGCTGTTGGTTGTTGTGTTTGATGAACACTGGGAGACCTCAAGAGCACTAGTCCGGAAAGTGACAGTGTCAGCATCGTCTGATGTTTGTGAATGTTGTGAACCACGCAATGGCTGGGCTACTGCTGCTGCTGAGGCGGGTCTGGTGGTGAGTCTGGTGAACCCAAGGGAGGCAGTGTTGCTGGTGGTACCCTGTCCTGCCGCGTTTGCCCACAGAGTGGGATGTTTGGATAGAATGTGGCGGCTCATGCTGGTGGTGGAGAGGTTGTTAATACTTTTCCCCCTGCTCAGGCGGGTCTTGCACACCTTGCAAATCGCCATGGTAACATCCTCAGTGCAGTCTTCAAAGAAAGCCCAGACTTTAACTGGCTGAGGACTCGGACCTCGTGCGTGATGTGCTGGTGCTGCTTAACCCACTGCTGGACGCTTGAGAGGTCATCCAAGTAATTATCTGGTCCTGTTCTTTTGGATCTGTGAGGGTTGTTGTCCTGGACAACATGGGCAGTATTGAGTGGGTTTTCTTGGGTGCTCCCCTGTGGCCTGTACGTGAACCGTCAGGGGAAACACCTCTTCCCTTGCCCCTCCCTCTTTCACCGGATTTCTTCCTCATTTCACTTATCCTTAAAGTACACGCTGACTGGCAGCAGTACAGTGGCAGTACAGAAATGCTATACAGTGGTGGGTGAGCGGTGTACCACTATTGTCAGCAGTGACACAGAGCACAATGCTATACAGTGGCGGGTGAGCGGTGTACTACTGTTCCCAGCAGACACAGAGTGGAAGTAAACACAATGCTATATAGTGTGGCTGAGCCGTGTACACAGAGTGGCATTAAACACAATGCTATATAGTCTGCTATATAGTCACCCCGAACAGGGTGATGTTCTGCAGAACCCGAACAGTGGCAAACACTGTTCGCCCAACACTACTGGGAGGGAACGCAGATTTTAGTACCTAAACACACGATACAACATGTTTTCCGGGGTCGGACTCTGAGGCACATACAGATGGTCCCGATCATCATCCTCATCATACAACTCTTCTCCTGAGTCTGACCCACCCACCACCTCTGCCACCCCAACATCCCCAGACACAGACCCCTCATCGTCCTCAACATTAACTTGGGATGCTGGCCTGAGCCAGACCTCCTCCTCCACATCAGGCCCCATCATCTCCTCAATGGCAGCCCTCATTAATCGCTCTGGCGACGGACTGATGGACACAACGTTCTCCTCCGGGGAGGGCTGCTGCTGACCACTGGCTGCTGGGGTGGATGTTATAGCTTGCGTGGGGCGTTGGCTGTTGCTGTTGTTGGGAGTGCTGCTCACAGCGGAGGTCTCTGGGGAACTCATGTTGAGCTCATATAGTGGTTGACGGTGAGTGGAGTATTACTGATCCCAGCAATATACACACTGACTGGCAGAGTACGCAATGCTATATAGTGTGGCTGAGCGGTGTACACAGAGTGGCAGTAAACACAATGCTATATAGTCTGGCTGAGCGAGCGGTGTACTACTGTTCCCAGCAGAATCAGAGTGGCAGTAAACAATGGTATATAGTCTGGCTGAGCGGTGTACACAGAGTGTCAGTAAACAATGGTATATAGTCTGGCTGAGCGAGCGGTGTACTACTGTTCCCAGCAGAATCAGAGTGGCAGTAAACAATGGTATATAGTCTGGCTGAGCGGTGTACACAGAGTGTCAGTAAACAATGGTATATAGTCTGGCTGAGCGAGCGGTGTACTACTGTTCCCAGCAGAATCAGAGTGGCAGTAAACAATGGTATATAGTCTGGCTGAGCGGTGTACACAGAGTGTCAGTAAACAATGGTATATAGTCTGGCTGAGCGGTGTACACACAATGCTATATAGTCTGCTATATAGTGTCAGTAAACAATGGTATATAGTCTGGCTGAGCGAGCGGTGTACTACTGTTCCCAGCAGAATCAGAGTGGCAGTAAACAATGGTATATAGTCTGGCTGAGCGGTGTACACAGAGTTTCAGTAAACAATGGTATATAGTCTGGCTGAGCGGTGTACACAGAGTGTCAGTAAACAATGGTATATAGTCTGGCTGAGCGGTGTACACAGAGTGGCAGTAAACACAATGCTATATAGTCTGGCTGAGCGAGCGGTGTACTACTGTTCCCAGCAGAATCAGAGTGGCAGTAAACAATGGTATATAGTCTGGCTGAGCGGTGTACACAGAGTGTCAGTAAACAATGGTATATAGTCTGGCTGAGCGGTGTACACAGAGTGTCAGTAAACAATGGTATATAGTCTGGCTGAGCGGTGTACACAGAGTGGCAGTAAACACAATGCTATATACTCTGGCTGAGCGAGCGGTGTACTACTGTTCCCAGCAGACACAGAACAGTGAACAGAATGCTATATAGTGTGGCTGAGCGAGCGGTGTACCACTATTCCCAGCAGACACAGAACAGTGAACAGAATGCTATATAGTGTGGCTGAGCGGGCGGTGTACCACTATTCCCAGCAGACACAGAACAGTGAACAGAATGCTATATAGTGTGGATGAGCGAGCGGTGTACCACTATTCCCAGCAGACACAGAACAGTAAACAGAATGCTATATAGTGTGGCTGAGCGAGCGGTGTACCACTATTCCCAGCAGACACAGAACAGTGAACAGAATGCTATATAGTGTGGCTGAGCGAGCGGTGTACCACTATTCCCAGCAGACACAGAACAGTGCACAGAATGCTATATAGTGTGGCTGAGCGAGCGGTGTACCACTATTCCCAGCAGACACAGAACAGTAAACAGAATGCTATATAGTGTGGCTGAGCGAGCGGTGTACCACTATTCCCAGCAGACACAGAACAGTAAACAGAATGCTATATAGTGTGGCTGAGCGAGCGGTGTACCACTATTCCAAGCAGACACAGAACAGTGAACAGAATGCTATATAGTGTGGCTGAGCGAGCGGTGTACCACTATTCCCAGCAGACACAGAGTGGCAGTAAACAGAATGCTATATAGTGTGGCTGAGCGAGGTACACAGAGTGGCAGTAAACAGAATGCTATATAGTGTGGCTGAGCAAGCGGTGTACTACTATTCCCAGCAGACACAGAGTGGCAGTAAACAGAATGCTATATAGTGTGGCTGAGCGAGGTACACAGAGTGGCAGTAAACAGAATGCTATATAGTGTGGCTGAGCAAGCGGTGTACTACTGTTCCCAGCAGTGACACAATGACAGGGGGGACCCTGGCTAGCGTGGCTGGAGCGCGAACTACCCTGCCTGCCTACCCAAAGCTAAACCCACAGACAAATGGCGGAGATATGACGTGGTTCGGGTATTTATTTACCCGAACCACGTGACCGTTCGGCCAATCAGAGCGCGTTCGGGTCCGAACCACGTGACCCGTTCGGCCAATCACAGCGCTAGCCGAACGTTCGGGGAACGTTCGGCCATGCGCTCTTAGTTCGGCCATATGGCCGAACGGTTTGGCCGAGCACCGTCAGGTGTTCGGCCGAACTCGAACATCACCCGAACAGGGTGATGTTCTGCAGAACCCGAACAGTGGCGAACACTGTTCGCCCAACACTAATAAAGACCACCAGGAAGTCATTCTGTTTGGTCCAGTTTCAGGCTGCACATTATCTACATAAAATGTGAATGTAAGGGGAAATTATTTGCACCTCATCTACCAGTGTTGCCCGCAATATTTTCACCAAAGTCATTTTTGTATCGAAAATAGCATTTTCGATTTACAGAAAATTTTTGAGAAAATACATTGTATTTTCGCAAAAGCGAAAATTTGCAAAACCACGAAAATCATTATTTTTACTGCAAAAATGTGAAAAATATTTATGTTTACAGCAAAAATTCATGAAAAATGCAAACAAATCCCAAACTTATTACAAAATGCAAATATTAATGCGAAAAGAATATCAGCATTTTCACTCATCACCGATCCCTAACTGCATCTCATTATCATCGTACAACTCAACAAATTATCCCATAAACATAATGTACATAGCTGATATACAGTTCTTACTTTAAACCAAGACAAATCAGTACCATATACACATCATTTCCTTTTTATAGTTCACCACAGCAGGAAATTTCATAGAACTGTAGCTGAATTATTCAAACACTGAGCTTTATCTAAAAATACAGCAAACCTTCAAAAGAACCTGATCATCATCAGTCACATCTAATAAAGGCAAAGAGGTAAAGATGTCTGTCTGTGCCCAGAAGCATCATAGCCCAGGTGGACAGGGTTAAACTGCTTTGTCCTTCCATAGGCCGTCTGTTTAAAATGAATGCTCCTTGACCCATGCACACTCATGTCAGCTGAAATTCTGTCATACAGTTGTGCTTCAAAAGATTCTATTAAAGGCATATTCTGTCTTTCCAATGCGGGAAAGTGAGGGACTGATGCACTAAAGTTTTCTCAGGAGTTATCACTCCTCGGCCTATAAGCAATTCACTTTTTCTCTTAGGTGCTATGTTCACACATTGTCAATAAACCACCAGCAAGCAAGAAAATACTCAACATAATTTTGATAGTACCTTTTTTCAGTGCTTTTTGGTACTTTTTTGAATTTCACATTGCTGAAAATGTATTTAAACCACTTCCTGCCAGAGGACTTGAAAATAAGTTACTGCACTCTCCTCTACAAAATCCTAGATAACACTATTTATTTATTTACACCGATTCTTCGCTCAAAGCACTGGCTACCTGTAAAATGGAGAATACTCTTAAAGATTGGACTGTTGACATTCAAATCCCTACACATTTCGGGCCCATGGGACATGTTAATCTTATCATGCCTCGTGTCAGTTCAGATACCTTTTGAAAGCATTTTTAGTATTAAACACAATAAATAACTGACATGCTAAAAATGTATATATTCAACATTCTATATCCCATGAACCACTGAACATTTGAATATTTAATTTTCGTCTTCCAATATAAGCAATCATTTAGTATTTTTTTTTTACCATAAACTCTGTCTATACTGCCTGCCCAGGTGTGTGACAGGTTTGCTTTAGTAGCGAGACTCAATAATAACTCCTTAGCCACGAACACAGTGGATTTTAAAAAATAGGTATTTGATTTATTATAACATATACAATATTAAGGCAGGAAGTCCACCAGAGTTGTCACCAGTCTAGATCATGTCCACGGCAATAGCTCCTCTGGCGAATGTTAGTGTTACCAAGTTACTGGATCAGTCAGCATCCATGCACTAGCACTAGCACTAGCACTAGCACTAGCGGGTGTTATATTTCATTAAGACTGTTGTAATATGCCAGTAGTATTCCCTCCTAAACACAAATTAAAGTTTGCTTCAGGAAAAGAAAGCTATCACCATGACAACAACACGAACCAATCAAATATCTCCTTGAAGGGAAGTGCTCTCATGCAATTTTACAACACAGCCTGCAGGTGCCTGATTGCATTGTGATTGGCTGGCAGGCCCCATCTGATTTACAATGTCTGATAACAGCGCTGGGGCAGTTCTCACTGTCAGATCCATGTCCTTCAATATTTAACTTCACTTCCCTTTGTTCTCCCATCTTGAGCCAAACAATACGTTAATTACCCGGTGAAGCGTTATAATTACTCTAACGGCTTTGCTCTTGCTTATAATTACTGCACCAACACTTTCTTTCTCATATGCTCCAATCTATACCTATTATACTGTCACCGTGAAGACACATTAACATTATAATACTGTATAATTAACTGATGAGCAATTAAATTATTCCACCACTCTTGCCTCTCTTCCCGAAGCAGCAGCATCCAGGCTGTTATCTCCCTCTCCTCTGATTTCCTTTTTTTTGCTGAATATTTTTCTCCTTTTAAAGCAGGAAGCTTCATTTAATCTTTTCTTTGTAAATCAGCCCAAATGCATGTAAGTGTTTTCCGCTTATTTATTTGCTGTTTCTCCGATTCAACTTAAAAGCTCTCTGAACACAAAGCGCTGCACGTGCGCTGTAGTGCTTGCCACTTATCTTGTACCCTACTGTATAGTGTGTGCAGCCTCCTGCTGCAATACAATGTAACCAAAATGCCAACTGGTACACCTACGGAGATGAATGAACTTTTGAAAATCCACTCCCCCGATGATGCCACCAATCAACCCAAAAGCCTGTGATATTCGCAAATCTCCGACATTCTTCAGCCCTGGCTTACAATCAGCAAGCTTTTATTTGGCTTTCGGATCTTAGACGTCTATAAGATGCAGCACAACTGAATTTTCTCAAATAATTTTAGAGACCTATTTCAAAAAGTAAACCCATTAACGCCCCACTTCATGATTTTTTTGTATGCATTTGATAGACTATAATTTAAAATTCATTATGCATAAAAATGTTTAGTAAAAGTAAAAAAACAAACAAACAAACAAAAAACACTTTAGATCTTACAAAATAAAAAAAAGGAATGCACATGCTGCAACAATTCATAAACTTTCAGCCATAGCCGGTAAACATGGCACCTATTAAAAGGGGCACCTCATTCACATCAATGCAAATTTTTTTCTCAACTGTTCCCAGGTGTATGAAAAAAGAGCCGCATTGATATAAAACTATTATATAGTTTGTTAAAGGTCACCATAAAAATATAAAACAAATATATTGCTTGTTATCTTTAACTTTCATTTCCATACCAAATGTATCATTTCAATAACCCATTATTTAACAAACTAGTCTACCTAAGCCCATTTAAAAACGGACTCTAGGTAGTGATTCAACCGCGCCACCAGTCAGTGTGCGTGCGCATGTTCCCATTCATTGATCTAAGCCCCCGGTAGAAAAACCAACGGCCGCAGTCCTTCTGAAAAAAGAAATCATGTCCTGATAGTTCCTGTAAGCGATAGAAAAACACTGCGGCCATCTTGTGCCCAAATAGTAAAACTACATGCACATACATTTTTATTACAAAAAGACAAAATAAATTACATTTAAAATAAACGGTTTACCTCCCACACCTAAACAAAATATCCAAATAGCATTTTTAACAAAAAAAAAATTACAATTTAAAAAAAACAAAAACCATAAATAGTTACCTAAGAGTCTGAACTTTTAAAATATGCATGTCAAGAGGGTACATTACTAATATGTTTTTTTTTAAATTATAAGCTTGTAAATAGTGATGGACGCAAAACTGAAAAAATGCCCCTTTATTTCCAAATAAAATACTGGCACCATACATTGTGATAGGGACATAATTTAAATGGTGTAATAACTGGGACAAATAGGCAAATAAAATGTGTGGGTTTTAATTATGGTAGCATGTATTATTTTAACGCTATAATGGCCAAAAACTGAGAAATAATGCATTTTTTCTTAATATTCCTGTTAGAAATGCATTTAGAAAAAAATAATTCTTAACAAAATGTACCACCCAAAGAAAGCCTAATTGGTGGTGGAAAAAACAAGATATAGATCAATTAATTGTGATAAGTAGTAATAAAGTTATTGGTGAATGAATGGTAGGTGAAAATTGCTTGGATGCAGAAGGTGAAAAACGACTGAAGGCTGAAGTGGTTTAGCGATTGGCGAAAAAAAGGGAGGCGTGCTGATGGATATTGCTCTCATTCTACAGGGGAAAAAACCCTTAGTGGTCAAGTGGTTAAACTATATAATTGTTTCTAAAACTGTTCTCTATGCTTTCTCAGAAAAAATCATTTACATTTCAACTTTTTGCATGACAACGAGCAGCTTCCGCTATTCTCACTTATGTTAAAAATTATTGTTTTTCAACAAACTTACTTAAATTTATACATAAAAAATATTTATTTTTACGGTTTGATTCTTAAAGTTTTTTTTATTCTATGTTAAATAAATCCATAAACAATCATATACAAATTTATATTACATAAACAAAACGGGGGATTACGGTTAGGCGCCTGGGGGGATTAAGACTTAGGCACTACTGGGGGGTCCTATGGTTAGGCACCACCAGGGAAGGGTTTTGTGTGAGGGAATGGTTAGGTTGTAGTAGGTTAGGTTGTAGTAAAAGATCAGTAATTATTAAATATATTTTTACTATTTGAATGAAATCGTACAACATCAGTTTATTAAATTATATTTTATCAATTTAACTGCTCCTCATTTTAGTAAACGTAAAATAGAGGTTACAGTGGGGAATAGTAGAATATCAGTATTACAAACAATATTTTACGTGTTATCCTGGCGCCCTTTTTACTAAACGATAGCTTTAATATTGTTTATATCTGGCGTCCTTTTTAACTGAAGCCTGTATTATATGCATGCCTTTCACCTTCTCCTTAGCAACCTACAGCTGTCTTCTCATACCCAAAGAGTCTGAAACACATTCCGTTTAGCTATCTGCCATATAGAGTCATTTCTGTTTTTTGGCTTAAACATGTCAATGCGTATTCAATTAATTGCAAACAAAAATAAATTATTATATTTGTATTTACTTATTTCTTGTAATCTTAGCTATTGTTATTTATATCAAAACGTGTTTGCATTTGTTTTTTTATATACATGTGAGAATGTATTTGTTTTAAAGGACTTACGAGGCCAAAATCTGCCCCAAAACGTAAAAAAAGTTAACTACCTGCATGACCTTGTAAGGCACGGAGGACGCCGTCCGCGCCCTCTGTGCCTTTCCACCTGGTCCCCTCTGCTCAATAGCCCTCCGAAAGGCTGCGACCCCACGGTCCGGGTCGGTATCTGCAGCCTGCATAAAGATGGCCGCCGGATCTGGCCACGGCTGCGCAGTCCGCATAGCTGCTACTGCGGCTGCGCAGCTCTAGGGCCAACCCTCTGATCCACACGGCCTGTTACGTGGATCGGGGGGTTGGCTCTAGAGCTGCGCAGCCGCAGTAGCGGCTAAGCGGACTGCGCAGCCGTGGCCAGCTCCGGCGGCCAGCTCCAGACAGCCCTGCCTGTGTCTTCTGTCCACAAATTAAAGTCAGCCCTGATAATGGCATTTGTAATGACATGAAGACACAAGTCAGAGCTCCAAGTCAAAGGAGTCCATGTCTCTGTAATGTCTGTACCTGAGGCCATCTGGTTCCCTAGGAACGCAGCAAAGCTTTAGAGATTAAGAAATGTCCTTGGGGACATCGGATGGTACCTGCACTACAACAGCTGTGTGGAAATGCTCAAAGTTTGCTGCAAGTCACTCAGTTCATTCATTTGTATAACAAATCTAGGAGCTGTTAAAAGAATTGAGCCCTTATGTGAAATCATTTTTGTAAAGACTGAATATTTTTAACGTTACGTGTTGCCATCGAAACCGGTTCATCGTGACTTCATATTTTTTCAGGATCACGCTCACATTAGAAAAAACTTTTTTTTTATTTTTTATTAATGTAACGCTATGTAGGTTTCCTGAGGCTATAGTTGCTGATATTTCCTCTTTATGTTCCTCTTTAACCACTTGAGGACCGCAGTGTTAAAGAGAATCTGTATTGTTAAAATCGCACAAAAGTAAACATACCAGTGCGTTAGGGGACATCTCCTATTACCCTCTGTCACAATTTTGCCGCTCCTCGCCGCATTAAAAGTGGATAAAAACAGTTTAAAAAAGTTTGTTTATAAACAAACAAAATGGCCACCAAAACAGGAAGTAGGTTGATCTACAGTATGTCCACATATAGAAAATACATCCATACACAAGCAGGCTGTATACACCCTTCCTTTTGAATCTCAAGAGATCATTTGTGTGTTTCTTTCTCCCTGCAGCTATCTTCCACTGAAGCGTCAGGCTGTTTCTTCCTGCAGAGTGCAGACAGCTCTGCCTATATGTAATTCCTCAGTATGTGAAAGCCCAGCCAGCTCAGAGGAGGATTTATCCAGCTTGTAAAAGATAATAGAGCAGAGAGAAGCTGCACTAATCTAAATAATACACAGGCAGTGTGCAGAGAGGGGCCTGGAGGGGGGAGATGCATCACAGAACCACAACACTGAAGAACTTGGCAGCCTTCCAGACACAGGCTGACAAGTCTGACAAGAGAGAGATAAGTTGATTTATTACAGAGATGGTGATAGTAGAACGTGCTGCAGTAAGCCAGAACACATTAGAATAGCTTTTGGAACTTGTAGGATGATAAAAAACAGGATGAAATTTTTGTTACGGAGTCTCTTTAAATCTCCCTAAAGATAAGGCCATTTTTTATCTAATTGACCACTGCAGCTTTAAGGCATAGCTGCAGGGTCGCACAACTCAGCACACAAGTGATTCCCCCCCTTTTTTTCTCCCCGCCAACAGAGCTTCCTGTTGGTGGGGTCTGATCCCGCGCCACCCCCCCCCCCCCCCCCCGTGTTTATTTTTTTAAAAACAAATATTTACATAATTTTTTTATTATTAAATGTTGCTATTTTTATTGTTTTTTTTAAACCCCTCCCTCTCCCCAGCCTGCCAATCGGCTGTCACAGACTTCTGCCTATGAGAGCCAATCGCTCTCTTGTGCCCCAGGGGGAAAGTCGTGTCACATGGCTGTCCCCAGTACAGTGCTGCTGCAGATCACAGCGCTGTACTTAGTCAAAAGATGACAGTTTCACCGTCTAACAGTCTCCCGAGCAGCTTGGAGACTAAAGGTGGGGCGGAGCTCCGCCCCCCTAGCAGGAGATGTGTGCGCAGCCTGCGCACGATCTCCTTTAGTAGCCAGCCCCAGGACTTGACGCCAATTGGCGTTAGGCGGTAATGGGGCTGCCGCCGTGGCCACGCCCATTGGGTGGGGCGGTCACTAGGTAGTTAAGAAGTTGCTTCTTAAAGAGAAACTAAAGCAACATTTTTTTTTTATGATATAATGATTTGTACGTGTAGTACAGCTAAGAAGTAAAACATTAGGAGCAGAGACATAAGTCTAATATTGTTTCAGGTACAGGAAGAGTTAAGAAACTCCAGTTGGTACCTATGCAAAGGAACCATTGAGCTTATTATCTCAAGTGTCTGGTACTGTATTGTTTTTTTCTGCAGAGAACAGTTTAAAAGTTCACTAGCCTGCTCTGTAAAATCATTTAGAATGATGAGTAGCATGTAAACTGCAAATATTAGAGAATGATGCAATGTTATTAAAAAAAACACTATATAACTGAAAATAAAAATATGAGAATAGTTTCTTTGCTACTAATGTTCTACTGTAGTAATTATTCATAGTCCGCAACCAATTTATTATATAATACTTTTTTCCTCTTCAGTGTCTTTTTAAAGAGAAACTGCAGTGAAAATAATGCAATGAATAAAATAGCCTAATGTTTTATAATATTCATTAATATATTATTTAGTCTGTGTTTGCCCATTGAAAATTTTCCTCACCCTGATTTACATTTTGAAATGTATCACAGGTGGCGCCATCTTTAGTAGTCCTGTCAGATGCAGCTATGTGGAATGTTTGTCTCTGAGATTTCCCGAAGCCAGTGAAAATAATGCTGGGTCTCCCAGGGTGCTCAGGTAGGAGAATTATGCAAAGCCAAACTAAGCCTTAGGCTAAACATCAACAGAAGGTTGGGGCTGCATACCAACCAGACAGAAATATAGGAAGTGTGTCTGATACAGAAACCAGGAAAATTACCATTAAAGGGAACCTAAACTGAGAGGGATATGGATGTTTCCTTTTAAACAATACCAGTTGCTTCTCAGTCCTGCTGATCTCTTTGGCTGCAGTAGTGGCCGAATCACACACCTGAAACAAGCATGCAGCTAATCCAGTCTGACTTCAGTCATAGCACTTGATCTGCATGCTTGTTGAGGGGCTGTGGCTAAAAGTATTAGAGACACAGGATCAGCAGGAGAGTCAGGCAACTGGTATTATTTCAAAAGGAAAAATCCACATCCTTCTCGGTTTAGGTTCCCGTTAAAGTGGGTATCCTGAATAATATGCTGCAGTCTACTGTATGCCACTACAGTGCCTCTTTAAGACTGAGCAATAGGCTCTATTGTAGAGGAGTTCTCTCTCGGTTTATTACCTTAGACCTGCAAGGAGATCAGGAAAACTATTTTACATGTTATCTAAGTGATGGAAACTATCTGTCTCTTCCTATCAATGCCTCACATTTGGCTGCAATCTTCTTAGGGTAATTACCTCTGAGTTACATTAGAGGCAAGCCGTAATTACCAATAGCAGATCCACTGTGAGCATTCTGTCTTCAGGAGGGATTACCTGCATGTAAGCAAAAAACTTAACCGCTTAAGGACCACAGGGGTAAACCCCCCTAAAGACCAGGCACATTTTAACTAAAATGGCCACTGCAGCTTTAAGGCCAAGCTGCAGGGCTGCACAACACAGCACACGAGTGATCCCCCTCCCCTTTTCCCCCCACCAACAGAGCTCTCTGTTGGTGGGGTCTGATCGCCCCCAGATGTTTTTTTTTTTTAATAAATATTTATTTCTTTTTTTTTTAAACAAAATGTGCATTTATTTTTTAACGTATTCCTTTCCTTCCCTCCCTCCCTCCCTGCAGCCAGCCAATCATGCGATCGGCTGTCATAGGCTTCAGCCTATGAGAGCCGTTTGCTCTCTTGTCCCCCAGGGGGATAGCCATGTCAGACGGCTGTCCCCAGTACAGCGCTGCTGCTGTTGGCAGCGCTGTACTATGTGTTCCAATCCGATTCAAAAAGCGGATTGCAGACGTTTTTCTAATCGCTAGAGCACCGCAATAACATGTAAATCGCGGTGCTCATTTTCCACTATGCCGCTTTGATTGTGATTCATTTTTTGCCGAAAAGCCTGATTCTCGTTGCGATTGCGTTACATTCATGACACCAGTACAGCGGAACGCGGACAGTGGAAAAAAGGAGCCTGCGATCACGCTTGCTAGTGGAAAAGGGCCCTTACTCTTTTTTTTTCTCATCTGCCTGAAATGGTGTATGCATTGTCTGCCCTCGTCCCCACTGAGCTCTGTACTAGAAACTGCACTGCCATATTTAGCTTGCTTTGTAAGCATGTGAGCACAGCATAGACTGTATTTTAGCAGCTTCTGTAGAGGGGTGAGGTGTATTTCCCTTTCCAGCCCTGTGTCACACTGCACTGCCTTCAGCCAATTACTGAGGAGCAAGAATGTGGGAGGGGAGATAACAAGCTTCCCTTTCCCTGGCAATGTACCAGAAAGGAGCCAGGCTGACTGAGATAAAATGCATTCCAGCAGAAACATTTATGATTACACTGGAATGCTTGTAATGCAAGATAAAGGTTGTGCACACTACATAAATTAACACAGAGCAGTGGGTAAATGGAATTTGATTTCATGGCTGACAATCCCGCTTTAACTCTTTCAGGACCTGAGCCCACTGTTGCAGTTGTGTTCGCTTTGCAGTTACACATCAATGATACAGATGTTGAAAAGCGGACAGAAACTGATACAACTGCGTTAGTGGGCTCAGGCCCTCAGGCACAGAAAGGAGCAAAGGAAGACAGCATAGGTATTTGTATAGTTGCCACTGCACATGCCGATGTCAGACCTTGGGACGCCCAGCAAGTATTTTAAACTTTATTTAAACAATAAAAATCCGCAATAAAGTTGCTGCAAAATGGCTTTGGATAAGCAGTTGAAAAGCAATTTTACAGTGTTCCTATCTCTTGCAGTGGAGTGCAATCACTCCAAGAATGCTGAAGGATGTGTGATTGCTCCAATGGGATCACCACCATTCACTTTCATCAGCGTGGCACCTTTTGGAATCGGCAACTCCAAAGCGCAGCTGAAAGCAGTCTAGTGAACGGCATTAGTGAATGGAGGTCCTTTGATTTTAAGTTAAAGAGAACCTGAAACGGACTGGAAGAAATGTTTTATACATACCTGGGTGGTCCTCCAGCCCCATCCAGGATTATTGCTCCCTCGCTGTCTTCCTCCGCCTCCTGGATCTTCTTAAAGGGAACCAGAGAGGAATGGCCAGCCAAAATAGAAAATGATTTTTATACATACCTGGGGCTTCTTCCAGCCCCATAAGCCTGGATTGCTTCCACGCCGCCATCCTCCGCTTCCTGGATCCGCCGGTACCGGGCCCGTCACTTCCGGCGGACGCGGCCAATTGTCCGCATCACAGGGGCTCCCTCCATACCCATACGCATGCGGCTGCACAGTAGGCAGCCACATGCGTATCTGTATGGAGAGAGCACCCTGTGATGCGAAGAATTGGCCACGTCCGCCAGCCGACTGGCCGACTTGCGGCAATGACGGGACCCGGTGGCGGCAGATCCAGGCAGCGGAGGACGGCGGCGTGGGAGCGATCCGTGCGTATGGGGCTGGAGGAAGCCCCAGGTATGTATATTTCATCCTCTCTGGTTCCCTTTAAATTGTTTATGGAATGTCCACCAGTCCACGGTACACTACACATACGAGGTTTGGCCTGGCTCGTGCCCCTGTTGCGCTCCCATGGCCGGGAGAATCCTGTGCCTGTGCAGTAGTACTGTGCAGACACAGAACACTCCCAGTCATGGGAGCGAGATGGGAGCATGTGTGGCTGGACTGCACCTGCGCCAACTGGCCCCAACTGGAGACTTTTCGGGGCCAGTTTAGAAGATGCAGGAGTCGGAGGAAGGCGGAGAAGGAGCAATTAGCCTGGAAGGGGCTGGATGAAGCCTCAGGTATGTATACATTTTCCCCACTCCCCATCTCAGGTACACTTAAAGGGTGTGGAGGAGCAAACTACTGTATGTAATTAGCCTATGGAGAACAGCACTAGGCTTTTTAGAGTAGACCAAAAGAAACCAAAAGCAGTGCATTTAGTGGAGAGACTAGACTTGTTGATCCATTTTAGGCCACTACACATATTCTGATGGGTACCTTAAAATTTGTAGGTACCTTTCTTCCTTTGTGTCTTCAAATTCCATATCATAAGCACTATGGGCTGCCATATCCCGCAATAATAAGATATATATCAAAAACATGTATTCAAGTGTTTGTCCATAGCTCTGTATGATTAAATCTGCATCGGGGCTATACAACATTTTTTTCTGGATGCTTTAGTCATGGATGCAGTGTAATTATTTACATGGCTCCACCCACTGTCCTGATGCATTAATGCCTTCCTTTTTGAACATATGCTGGAAGTGATGTAGTGTTAATTGCCTTCTGTTTCAAGATGGCAAAGCTATATTTTACTTGCTAATTAATGAGTATGGTTTTAGGCTGTCTTCTTTATTCTGTTTTATAATGCTACTAGCCTGGCTGTTGTGCTCATTTTCTGCCCTGTAATACTTTCTGAGCTACTTTGCCAGTACAGGCAAACAGATCACATGTCCAGACACACTCGGACAAACTTAAAGTGGCACATTAATGAAAGATAGTAGCTCTGTGTCACCTCTGCCCTTTGTACCTGTTTATACCAGTTGAAAAGCCATTTTTTCTTTGATTTTTTTTAAATCGATTTTCTCAAAAACTACAAGTCTAATTTGAAAAAAAAAATTTTTTTGACTCGTTCCCATGGAAACAGTGAATCCATGCCGTTCGTATTGGCGAGTCGTTCGTAAGTCGGGCGCTCGTAAGTCGGGACTACCTGTATATGTCAGAAATTGAAAATAGAAGAGAGAACAAGAAATGATTGATATTCGACAAGTAATTCATTCATGTTGATTGATCCATCTTGAGCTTGCTGGACAACATCTTTACTACTGGAATACAGGAAAAAAAACAGACCATACATCCGCCATATATATATATATACATATATATATATATATATATATATATATATATATACACACACACACACACACACACATATACATAGAGAGAGATATTGCTTGCTTGGTAGTTGATGAGAGAAGTTATTTCCCACAATGCAATGAGGTTTACAGATAAGAAAATGTTAGAGCCATGGCCACATATGAGGCCCCACAAATACAATAAAAGTATAGATATTTTTGGCAATTTGCTAAAAACAAAAAGATTGAAAGCTTTTTTTAATAAAAATAATAATAATAATAATAATAATAATAATAATAATAAAAAAAAATAGTATTATTAGTATGAATGTATTATTATTATTATTATTATTATTAAAAAGCTTTCAATCTTTTTGTTTTTTGCAAATTGCCCAAAAATATTTATCATTTTGTATTTGTGGGGCCTCATATGTGGCCATGGCTCTAACATTTTCTTATCTGTAAACCTCAATGTTAGAGCCATGGCCACATATGAGGCCCCACAAATACAATAAAATGATAAATATTTTTGGCAATTTGCTAAAAACAAAAAGATTGAAAGCTTTTTTAAATAATAATAATAATAATAATACTACATAGTATTATTATTATTATTACTACTACTATTATTATTATTTGAGAAAGCTAAATGTGTCTTGGCTTTTCTTTTGAAAAAAAATAATTTTTTGATCAATTTTCATGAAAATTGAATGGTGTAGTGCAGATTGTCAATTTCTTATACATTGCTCCTATACATTTTTGAAATGTTACAATGAATCAGAAAAATGGATTGTAATTCTTGATTTGAAAGGAGGAAATTTTAAGAATGACATGGTATGTGACCACTTTTATGGTCCTTATAGTTCCACTCGATCTCATGCAAATTTGGCCAGAAATGCATCTTTGGCCAAAGCACTGCACCTTCTTACATTATACTGTTCAAAGCAGTATAAAGATAAGTGGTCACTGATCTTTGCCACAGCTTCCCCCACCCACTTGAGGAACATTTATTGCCAATCCCAATCCCTTTTATTGAGTCAAAAGATCACTGGCAGATTTCACCAACATAAAATGCTCACATATTTTAAAAACAAAATTTAAAATGGCATTCTGGAGCAGTGTCTGTCTAGCTGCCCATTTAAAAAACAAAACAAAACCCTAAGCCTTTTCCCTCCATTTTTGACCAGTGTTCAGTTGGGAAACTATGGAAACATCTGACAAATGCTTGAAACACATTAGGCATGCTTTTGGTACATTTCTTACAGTGAAAACACAATGCACATCAGCGCCTGATATTCCCTGAGTGTCTGTTTAATGAGCCATTGCATATATGAAGGAAACACCGTAAAAATACTGTAAAACACTTATTCAGGTTGGTTACATTGTCCTGAATGACATGTTAAGAAAGGTCTAAAAAAATAATCTATTTCTCTGCCTCTTACTCCCTACAGGGCTTCTAATATAACTAGAGAAGTAACAATGAAGACACATCCTAAAGATTGCGCACAAGTTTAATTTCTGTTACCCTATTTGTTGAATGATTGTCAAGGTGATAGTTTCTGAAACAAGCTCTGTCCAGACATGCTGTTTGCTCACACCCAAGAAACCTGGAGCCAGGAAACCTGGAGTTGGAAACCAACAGCGATATGTGAGGGTGCAAGCTAGTGTTATACTTTTCTGGTTGAACTTGAAGGACCTATTTCATTTTTCAACCCAAATAACTATGTAACTGTGTAATTATGTAACCTGTACATTCTTAGCTAAGATGGCCCCAATTAATCATTCCGTATGAGGATTATCTAATGTGCGTACAGAGCTTTCAGTAGAAGCAACAAAACATAGTGCTTTAAAGCGCACCTGAATTATAAAAATTCATATATATCCAACAGTGTTAAGTTATAATGCCCCAGTAAAAGGAGTTTCCACTGGAGACAGAGAAAAGGCCGAGTCCTCTTCTTCAAGCTGGTGGAGCTGGGTGTGGCACCTAGAACACTCTCCTCTACCTCAGTGTGCCAGGGCATTGTTACTTTATACCTTTTGGTATGTATTAATTGTTACTATTCCCCAGAGATGCACCTTAATACACACTGTCCACTGATACAACAGACTACATCTAATAAAGAGAAGAAGCACTGAAACAGGGTAAACAAATGTATTAATAATAATAATATTAACTACATTTTTACTGGTATTATGTCAGCCTTTAAAGAGTCAATAACTATACACAATGGCCCATATGCAATTAACAGAAAATAAAAAAAACATTCAAAATCATTTTGATAGTCCTTTTCACCTACATTTTGGTATATTTTTTTATTTGAAAAGTGCTGGGAAGTTATTTTAAATCGAAGATGAAAGATTATCTCCTAGGAGAAAACTCAGGTGAAAAAGTGAATTGCATATGGCCCCATGTTTCTAATAAAAAAAAAAAAAAAACATCGGAAGTACAAAGAGGATAGAAAATTATGTCATATGCAATAGCCAACGTGGATTTATGAAAGACAGAAACGATCAAAAAACCTACTTGCATTTAATGAAGATTTTAGCAAATATTTTGAAAAGATTGGCTATGGTTTTGGACTTCGTTAAAGCTTTTGACATGGCTCCTTACAAACACTTAATGTATACGTTAAAGTGAACCTCCGGACTAAAAATTGACTCAGCAGCACTGAAAAGGCTTGGTGTTTCTTTAAAGAGACTCCGTAACAAAAATTGCATCCTGTTTTTTATCATCCTACAAGTTCCAAAAGCTATTCTAATGTGTTCTGGCTTACTGCAGCACTTTCTACTATCACAGTCTTTGTAATAAATCAATGTATCTTTCCCCTGTCAGACTTGTCGGCCTGTGTCTGGAAGGCTGCCAAGTTCTTCAGTGTTGTGGTTCTGCTATGAACTCCCCCTTCCAGGCCCCTCTCTGCACACTGCCTGTGTATTATTTAGATTAGGGCAGCTTCTCTCTTATCTTTTACAAGCTGGATAAATCGTCCTCTGAGCTGGCTGGGCTTGCCTTTCACATACTGAGGAATTACAGACAAAGGCAAAGCTGTTTGCAGGAAGATACGAGCAGCCTGAAACTTCAGTGCATGAGAACTGTAGGGGGAAAGAAACACACAAATTATCTCTTGAGATTCAAAAGGAAGGGTGTATACAGCCTGCTTGTGTATGGATGTATTTTCTATGTGTGGACATACTGTACATCAACCTACTTCCTGTTTTGGTGGCCATTTTGTTTGTTTATAAACAAACTTTTTAAAACTGTTTTTAACCACTTTTAATGCAGCGGGGAGCGGCGAAATTGTGACAGAGGGTAATAGGAGATGTCCCCTAGCGCACTGGTATGTTTACTTTTGTGCGATTTTAGCAATACAGATTCTCTTTAACAGTTTCACAGCATCAGAACTTTGTTTCTCTCATACAAGCCTCATTCTTAGCTGCACAGAAGAAAACTGCCCGGGCTTTTTTCCCCTTATGCTGTGCAAAGCATGATGGGATTTCTGATTTTGTTGCTCTCGTTCTGCTGTTTTGGTGCAATATTTTTTTTTTTACATTTTGAATATTACATTTGAAGCCTATTGTGTGCAGCTGGGAGGGGTTATCAGGACAAAGGACAGTTGGAACTGTGTCTCATGCTCCCTGTCACCTCCTTTCAACCAAAAAGATGGCTGCCTCCATGACAAAGATGGCAGCCCCCATGAATCACAAACATTTGCCTGTTCTTTTAAAACAGGGTGGGTAAGAGATTATATTATTATATTAATTTTATTAGTTTAATCAACATAACTAATGTAACTTGATGACAGTATGTTTGTTTAGGCTAAAGTTCCCCTTTAAAGTGTACCTCATCTCTGGTTGTCCCTTTTCCTAATGAAAGATGAAATGGTTGCTACCTCTCATTCTTATTCCATCCAGTGCAAAGGAAACAGTATGGCTGCCCAATGAGGCCACCATCAGAAAGGAGTCAGTTTATTGTCTGGAGGTTTAAACAGGATGTTGACTGTGGACTTAAGTTGGCAAATCCTTTTCATTTTTTTCAAACTGTATTTATTTGTAATTTCTTGGGTGGATTATCCCTTTAACAGCAGTTACATGAGCATTCCACACCATTTCACTAACATGATCTACCATGATCATGCATGCTACATTGGGTACCGCAGACAGCAATAACTGCTACATGATTAACAGTCTCTCTCTCCTCTCATGAGATCCTTATCTACGCTATTTCCTGCTACACTGGTGCTAGATTCTGCTTCATCTCCCCAGTTAGCACATTTGCTGTACTTACTGGTTGAAGATGGAAATGATATCAATTAATTGCTGTTTGATTACCATGTAATTATGCCATGACTCAGAATGGTTCCAGACAAAGAAAGTAGTATATGTTTCTTAACAGCATGATAGATGTTTGACTAATATTTCAGAAAAACTGGTAAATATGTTATGATTTGGAGGATGCTGTAATCACATCCTTTCTGCACGGAGGGAGCTGGAAGATTTTCTATAGAGTGTTTTATGTCGCTGGAGGATATCCGTAGGAAATGCAAGCACTGAGTCCAAGATAGAAAAACTTTAAAGTAAGTCTGAGCACCACTGAGTGCAGGAAGTGCAGGCCTTATCAGGGCCGGATTTGTTCTTTTACTGCCCAAGGCCACAGAGGTGTAGCTAGGGTTTTCAGTGCCCGGGGACAAAGTCAGGTTTTGCACCCCCTCTGAACAAAATGGGCATGGCCACACATCAGAATGTGGTCATGGGTGGAGTTATTTAAGTTATTTAGATAGCTATATGTGCCCCATTACCCCATTCAGATAGCCAGGTAAGCCCCCCTTTAAATAGCCAAATGTATGCCCCTTTAGTTATCCAGATGTGCCCCCTTCACCCTGTTTAGATAGCCAGATGTGCACCCTTTAAATAGCCTTATTCTTCTGCTGTTAACGCTTCTGCAGAGGGAGGGAGAGAAGCAGGGGCACTTCGGGCAGCCAGCGAGCCACCTCACATGCACGTGGGGGTGCAATGGCCGTGCTGAGCGCCCTCACAGTGATGGGCCATATGTCCCCCTTTGCCCACCCTGAGCTACTCCTCTGCAAGGCCACTAGCGCAAGCCACCCCCAGACAAACAGCAAACCCCCTACCACAGACACACTTGTATTGGTCCAAGTCATCAATGTATTTGAAGATTCTTGTTAACGATGCAATTTTAACCTTCCGATTGATTAGATTGGACAGTGTTGATGGTGCCAATTGACTACAAACAACCAATTTGTCAATCTTTTTATCAATCTGTTTTGTGGATCGATTACATCTTAAATGATCGGAATGGTCATCAGTTTTATTCCATTTATGGGTTAAATCAATGATTTCCGCTCTTATAAGTTGGAGCTGGTTGGAGGATGGACTCGAAGAGCGGCTGATGGTAAAGATGAGTGACAGCTCAGGTAACAGATCATAAGCTGCCCACATTTTCTGCCCCCGATTGCTGAGGTTCATGAGTTCACTAGCAGTCAATAACCCAGAGTATTCAGTTCTGCTAACTCTCAATTCAAAGCACTTTGCAACCTTTCCCCTCCATACATTTTCTCCTTATAATTTCAAGATGCCATCCCAGTTACATTCTTCATTCTGGTCGCCTCTTTTCAATTCTCAAAGGCTTCACCCCACTACTGGAACTTTCTTTTGCAACACCTCTGTCATACTTTGAGTCTTGCAACCTTCAAGCTTGCCCTTAAAATGCACCTCTTTGAAAACAAGCACATAGTTTATCATGATCACTATCCAGGCATATAGGCATGACTGCCTCTCCCGCACACCATCTGACGTCTCTGCTCAACAGCTGCCACCTTGCCTAGTGTTCTCACCACTCTTTCCTCTAGATCACAAGGGTCAGACACAAGGCCCCCAGGCTGAATGTGGCCCTTCTTGTCATTGTATGTGGCCCTCCAGAGCTTTAAATATGCATCATTGTAAGCACTAAAATACCAACAGCACACAATCCTTCCATCCAGAGGTGCACGCCGGTGACAGTGTTTATGGTTTAAACAGTGTCTGTTTCAGCTGGGATGCAGGAACAATCCATGGGACCCCTTAGAAAAAATGAAAATGCCTAGTGCTAGCTGAAGCTATTACAGCCATGGAATAAGTTAAAATTATACTGGGGCACTCTCGGCTGCAAAACCTCCTGAGCGGCGTAACGCTCAGGAGGTTAATAAACAATTTGGCCCACGACTTAGACTAGGTTTTAGATTTTGACTACTTACGTGATTTTTACACCTCTAGATTGTAAGCTCTTATAAGGGCCCTTTTCCACTAGCAATCGCAATCACAAACACCAGCGATTGCAATTTTTCATTAATTCTGTTATGCGATTGCGATTTTTCATTTGCATTGCATTATCACTCTAGAAAATCACTCCAGAAAGCGATTGCGATTTGCGATTTCCAAATCGAATCACGATAGTGGAAAATACTTCTCATGATTTCTATGATAAAGTAACAACCCTAGCGATTTAAAGAGACTCCGTAACAAAAATTGCATCCTGTTTTTTATCATCCTACAAGTTCCAAAAGCTATTCTAATGTGTTCTGGCTTACTGCAGCACTTTGTACTATCACAGTCTCTGTAATAAATCAATGTATCTTTCCCCTGTCAGACTTGTCAGCCTGTGTCTGGAAGGCTGCCAAGTTCTTCAGTGTTGTGGTTCTGCTATGAACTCCCCCTTCCAGGCCCCTCTATGCACACTGCCTGTGTATTATTTAGATTAGGGCAGCTTCTCTCTTCTCTCTTATCTTTTACAAGCTGGATAAATCGTCCTCTGAGCTGGCTGGGCTTTCACATACTGAGGAATTACAGACAAAGGCAAAGCTGTTTGCAGGAAGAAACGAGCAGCCTGAAACTTCAGTGCATGAGAACTGCAGGGGGAAAGAAACACACAAATGATCTCTTGAGATTCAAAAGGAAGGGTGTATACAGCCTGCTTGTGTATGGATGTATTTTCTATGTGTGGACATACAGTACATCAACCTACTTCCTGTTTTGGTGGCCATTTTGTTTGTTTACAAACAAACTTTTTAAAACTGTTTTTAACCACTTTTAATGCGGCGAGGAGCAGCGAAATTGTGACAGAGAGTAATAGGAGATGTCTCCTAACACACTGGTATGTTCACTTTTGTGCGATTTTAACAATACAGATTCTCTTTAAGAATCACTAGAGATTTGCGATTTTGCGATTCAGCGGTGTAGTGGAAAAAGGCCCTTTAGCGGCAGTGACCTAAACCTATTTTTTTGATGATTCTATTTAAGCATGCATCGACATTGTTGGATGTTAATATAATACTCTGTGTTATTTAGGTATATATTCATATACTGTACATGCATTGTTGGACAATTCTATCTCACAGGTATGAACGGTCAATGCATGGTTACTACACTTCCCTATCTATATCATCTATATTGCACATTGAACGATGCTGTAGAACATGAAGTCCCTATGAAAATAAATAACGAAAAGAATATTATTAACACTATACAATCTTAAAAGTAAGCTGTCATCTTTTTTTCTTTAGAATGACAGCTTACAGCAGTTTTTTTTCACTACTTTTGCAGACAGCACACATTTAGCCAAACACACGAGGACAAAATATAACGTCTGTATATTGTCAGTGGAACATGGCTTTTTAGTAGCTGCTGCCATACACTGATGTTACAGTTTAACTTGGGAGAAAATTTGCAGCATTAGACATCAAGCACAAACACACAGACCCAGTGGTCATCAGACAGGTACTGCGCTCAGAAGGGGCGCATCAATGTTACCAGTGTCTTTGAAACACTCTGAAACAAATTGTTTTAAACAGTTATGGAGTCCTGGTGTTCAGTACACAGACAGCCTTTTCCAATCTGCGCACTGCAATCCATATTTCTACGGCCAGGCTAAGATAATGAATCAGTCACATTGTACTAAGATCAAGAGACTACCAGAAAAACATTACATTACATGCCTAGTCACTCTGTGCACCCCCCAAAAGGCCAACGTTCTTGTGCAAACTCTACTCAAGAACATCACGGCAAGCATCACCAATATCTCAATGCACAAGCGTAACAATAGCCCCCGTGACCCCTGACGATTGCAGGGGGGGCCAAGGGCGATTGCAGGGAGCACTATGTTTACCTGCATCCAGGGCTGTAGATCTCCGTGCATCACAGCAACCGCAACCCAACCACAGTGGAAGCGAGCAGTCTCAGACCCATGGAACGGAGACCGCTAACGAGGGTGACATCGCAAGAACGGTTGGACGAGGAGAGGAGCGGGAAGGCTCTATAGGACCCAGAGCCTTCCCTCTCCTTAGGTAAGTATTTGTTTTTTTGTTTAATTTTTGCTTCAGATTCCCTCTAAATGTCTGCCTGAACATAATCTTTAAGCTTGCAGCTTACGGCATTTTAATGCATTTCTAACAAAAAAAATCCCAATGTTGTCCTGTTTGCCACCTCTCATTTTACTGCACTCCATGAGCCGTTATTATTTGTACTGGAAAATAGCCAGTTTGCAGAGAGATGAGCAGGATTTGAGCAGGAGCAGATCCTGGCATGATTCAGCCCATGCAGTCTATGCTCTTAACATTTTAGGGTCATTTTTAAAGTGGACCTGAATTCTTGCACAGGACAGAAGGAAAACATATAGAAATGTACCCTGTATGTATTTAGAGAGAAGAGCCTGTTTAATTCCCCCTCATCTGTGACAAGCACAAATTGTAATTTGATCCCTTAACTGTGTCAGCTGCCTGCCACGGCAGAAAGCTAATTGGTAAACTCAGGATGTTAACAATATGTCTGCTTCCATGAAAGCAAGAAGTAGACATACTAAAGATTTTTTGCCGGATTTGTATAAGCTGTAACAATTTATTTTTTTTATTATTTAAAAGTTAGTATGTTGTTGCTTAGCTTTTAGAGCAGAGAGGAAGTTCTGAGTTCAGGTCCGCTTTAATTAATTTATTCAGTTTACAGGCACAACATTTTTTCCCTCTATTTGTTTCACAATACAAGAGACAATTGGCGAGCAGGAAATGAGAGCCTAGCATGATTTCTCCTATCCACTACACAGGACAAAACCAGCCCTCATGCCCTGTCGTGCTCCAGCCACTCACCATAATCTCTCCCGCTACAAGGGCAGCTTTGGAATGCTGAACACAATAGGCCAATTAATCACTGGTCCTACTGACGGGCTCTGACTGGTACCTTTGTTCCAGTTCGCTTTGCTTGTAAGACTCTAATCATTTTAAATTCAGCTCATCCATCAGAGCAGAGAACCACCTGTGCGCACAAAAGGATGGTCTCATCATCTGCCTACCGCAGTAACGAACCCCTTCCGTCCCAGAGTGGGAGCGCACAATGTCTACAGGGACAAAGTACCTGCCGTAGTGTAATCAACACAGTCATTAAGGCAAACTGAAATCATGTTCCGCCGAACAGCATAACAGCTTCATTTGTTCCTTTGTGCGGCTTCACTTGGCTTCCCTCCGCGCTGCGCTCACAAATCGCTACACGTTGTTTATTAAAAGTTGACATTAATCTTTGTCCGTGCTGCCTTTTTGACCTGCCTACTGCAATAATTGCATTTTAAAAAAAAGAAATCCTGAGCTATAGAAAAGTGTTTTCTTATCTGACCTAATAATAAAAAGCAATGAAGTTCTAGCTGTAGAATTAAAGGTGCATCGCTGAGGGGTGGAGAAACATAGTTACCAATGTTTGCCAGAGGTGAGTATAAGCTTTCCTCGCACTGCCACAGTCATTGTTACTTTGCCACCCCTGATCAAAGAGGTTGCTTGCCAGATATAGGTTGCCTAGTTTATAGTGAGAAAACTCACACATCTCCCAGGTAACTTGTGGTTGTATTTATGTGATCTGCACTGGGATAAAAGAGCAGGAAGAACCACTCTGTTACACTCAGAAGTACGCTTTTTTTTGTCATTTTGTGAAGTTACTTAGCTGCCATCAGCAAAAGAAAAAGCAGTATACAGTAATGCATTTATCATTAAAAAGGAAAACTTCCATGTCCTAAGCACTAGCGGACATATACAGCACTCTTCCCTTTCTTTCCCTCGCCGCTTCAAGGTAAGAGGGGCTTTCAAAGAAATCTATGTGTATGGAACAATTAGGACTGCAGGTTTTAGACCACTTGACCCTTGTTGGTGAATTCTTCCATTTATAAATGCAGAAAGCGGGTTAGCTCTCTTGTGAAAGCAAATACATAAAGGCTTTATTCAAATATTTGAAGAAGAAAAATGGGCCCATATGCAATTTATTTTTCTCCTGAGTTTTCTCCTAAATGTGTTAATAAAATGCCCTTTAAGCCACCAAAAAGCAAGGAAATACTCAAAAAAAATTTGATATAACTTTTCACCTACTTTTTGGTACTCTTTTAGCTGAAAAGTGCTGGGAAGTTATTTTAAATCGAATATGAAACATTATCTCCTCGGAGAAAACGCAGGTGAAAAAGTTGAATTGCATATGGCCCCTGGAGTTGTATCCCATGGCAAATAATAAGATTCCAGCTGCTTTTTTTATCATATAGGTTTACTTTCAGATGATTGAAAAAAATTGAAATGCTAACACTTGTATAGCTTGGAGGAGGACGAACCTGGAAATTCCATCACGAAAAAAATGAGCAAAATAAGTAACATGAAATTACGATTTTACGTTAAATTACAATGGGACACTATGAATTACGACAAAATTAATTACAAATTTTCAGAAAATTACAACTTGTGATTTTGCATCTTAATTGCAAATTACGTTGAAAAACTACCCAAACACAAAATTTTGATTCAAAAATGGGGAGAAAAAGTCCGTGTCTTCTATGCCAAATACAAGAAGTCCCTGGCTTACAAACGTCTGCCGATGCAAACCGCTGACCCCCAGCGATGTCAGGGACTCTGTGTATTCTCCCTTTGTCCTCCTCTGCCCTGCCTTTGCTCCTCAAATATAAGTATATGCAGTGGCAGCAAGGCTCACCTCATCCATGGCTCCAGCAGTAATCAGAGACTTCTCCCTCATGGCTACCCTAGTGTTGGCTTTTGCTGATGACGCAATCATCAGAAGCCGGCTCTAGGGGTGCCATGAAAGAGAGGTTTCTGATCGCCGCTGGAGCAGTGGAAGACGTGAGCTGTGCTGGTACTGCATATACTTTTACACGAGAGCAGATGAGGAAAAACAGGGGGCAGAGGAGGACACACAAAGGGCAGAAGAGGACAAACAGGGGGCAGAGGAGTACACATGGGAGGCAGAGGAGGACACAGGGGAGGCAGAGGAGGACACACGGAGGGCTGAGGAGGACACATGGAGGGCAGAGGTGGACAAACGGTGGTGTAGAGAAGGACTCATGGGGGCAGAGGAGGAAAAACTGGGGGCAGAGAAGGACACAAGCAGTGGAAGACGTGAGCTGTGCTGGTACTGCATATACTTTTACACGAGAGCAGATGAGGAAAAACAGGGGGCAGAGGAGGACACACAAAGGGCAGAAGAGGACAAACAGGGGGCAGAGGAGGACACATGGGAGGCAGAGGAGGACACAGGGGAGGCAGAGGAGGACACACGGAGGGCTGAGGAGGACACATGGAGGGCAGAGGTGGACAAACGGTGGTGTAGAGAAGGACTCATGGGGGCAGAGGAGGAAAAACTGGGGGCAGAGAAGGACACAAGCAGTGGGTGGGGCAGAGGAGGACACACAGGGATGTCGAGGGCCTGTATACTTCAATTCCCCATGATGTGGGGATGGCTGCGGTGGCCTTCTTCCTTGGTGAGCACTATCCGGATTCCGCTCTCCACAATGAGTTTGTAGTGGAGGCCTTACAATTGGTCTTGGAGTACAATTGCTTCTGCTTTGATGGGCGCTTTTATCGCCAGATCAGGGGCACGTCAATGGGGGCATCCTGTGCCCCGGCCTACGCTTGTTTACATCTCGGACTGTGGGAGAGACAGGATGTGTACCCCATGGACCTCTTCCAGAGGCATGTTCGCTTGTGGCTGAGGTTCATAGACGACGTGCTCCTGGTCTGGCGAGGCACCAGTGAACAACTGAGTAGGTTTATTGAGAGGTTGGGGACCAATGAGAGGAACCTTAAATTTACATATGATTGGAGTGATAAGGAATTGTCATTCCTTGATTTAAAAATTAGAAAGGAAAATGGAAGGTTGGTGACGACCACTTTTAGGAAACCGACAGCAGGGAACACGTTGCTGCATTACTCAAGTCACCACTTGGTGTCACAGAGAAGAGCTGTACCTAGGGGGCAATTTTACAGACACAGAAGAAACTGTACCCTCAATGAGGATTTTGTGAAAGAGGGCCATGAGTTGAGCCAGAGATTAATTGAGAGAGGATATCCGGAAGAGTTAGTTGAGTTTGAATTTGAAAAAATGTTGGAAAAAACCAGGGATGAATTAAGAACAGGACGATCACCACGCAAAAAATCAATAGGAGGACTCGAAAAGAAGGGCCCTATTAGATTTGTAACTACGTATGGGGCCCATTGGTATGCATTGCAGAAAGTGTTACAGAAACATTGGGGGATTTTGTTGATAGATAAACGTATCAAGAACTTGGTGGGTGAAAGACCTTATATGACAGCCAGAAGGGCGAGAAATCTAAAAAATGAGTTGGTGAGATCGGAATTTGTGAGTAAAGCAAAAGACACATGGTTAGACAAATTCCCTCGAAAATTTGGAATGTTTAGCTGTGGAGATTGCATTGTGTGTGGGCTAGTAGAGAGAACTAAAACGTTTACAAATGCAAAGGGCACGAGAGAATTTGAAATCAGAGATAATATTAATTGTAATTCAGAAAGGGTGGTGTACTGTATAAAATGCCCGTGTAATCTTCTATATGTTGGCAAAACGAAACGACGTCTGGGCACGAGAATAGGGGAACATGTGAAAAATATTGAAAAAGCGGAAAAGGATAGCCCTCTGGGGACCCACTTTGCCCGTTATCACAATCGAGATCCCTCTGGACTACGTTTTAAGGGGATTATAAAACAAAAAGTGTCACATAGAGGTGGAGACATAGAGAATGAATTATATAAAATTGAAGCAACCTGGTTTTACCGTTTGGGAACAAGGATCCCAGAAGGATTGAACTCTGATCTGAACATGGTGTATTTCTTGAATTGAGAGGAGGAAAGCCTGTTTAAGGTGCTTAGTAAGTGTAAAATGAGGAATTGGATATATTTAAAAACCTCTAATGAAGAACTAACTTAAGTGTGATGGACTGTTCAATGGCTCCGCTGATTTGCCCTCTTCTGACCAGATTAAAGATGGCGGTGTTAGAGTCATGGTGACCTTTCAACTATGAGGGACGGGTCTATAAGGCCTTACTGCTGAAGGGAACTCCATCCCCAACTCGCTTTGAGAAAGCCCCGTGGGCGGGCCGAAACGCGTCAGCGGGCGGGGTCAGTCTGACACACGTGAGCGCTCACTTCTCCCGGGACGCCGGGCTACGCCAGGAACCTACGCAAGCTGATGGGAAGCAGCCGGAGCAGAGAGACGCCGCGAGGTGACGCGGAACAGCGTCGGGCACCCGCAACTCCAGGAGCCCTGAGCTAAGCTCCCTCGGAAGAGCGCAATACTGCGTGAAGGTTGTGAGTAACCTCATCACAAAGTGTAGCTGTTGAATGTGCAGCCCTGTGGGACGGATGAATTATCTGACAAGTCACCAGCTAGATGTATGGGCATGAAGCGCTGAGCATTGATACTCTATAGGACACTAATAAGGAGATGTACACAGCAATTTGAGAGGGCTGTCGGCCATTATAACAGGAACTGGTTACTTAAGATTTATTGTCTCAAGTGTTCTTCAGGTTCACATAAGAACTGCGATTATCAAGTCCATGAGCTAGCCGGCTGGCGGTCAGTGACAGTGCACTACACAATTGCATGCGGAGGCCTCGTGGTGTGCGCCGGTGGAGGGCCCACAGATGTCCAACTGTGATTGGGAACCCGATCAATTTGCATAGGCTGAGGCTGGGCGATTGAGACGGTATAAACCATCACAGGGGCAGTGGGAATGTAGAAATAGCAGCTCCAGTGTCAGGTTATGTTTTTAGGATGTTTTAAATGTTTGTGAGCCACCATTTTTGTAACAGATTTTGCAGGTCTATATTAAAATTGATTCAAGCACATGAAGATTATCTGGTTGTAATATATTGAAGCGAAATTAGTCAGGTACCAGTGTATCTCCTCCTAAGTTATGAGTAGTGCGAATCATAAACATGTGGCCGCCCAGTTAATTATTGAGTAGCATAGAAGACGTGAGCTGTGCTGGTACTGCATATACTTTTACACGAGAGCAGATGAGGAAAAACAGGGGGCAGAGGAGGACACACAAAGGGCAGAAGAGGACAAACAGGGGGCAGAGGAGTACACATGGGAGGCAGAGGAGGACACAGGGGAGGCAGAGGAGGACACACGGAGGGCTGAGGAGGACACATGGAGGGCAGAGGTGGACAAACGGTGGTGTAGAGAAGGACTCATGGGGGCAGAGGAGGAAAAACTGGGGGCAGAGAAGGACACAAGCAGTGGAAGACGTGAGCTGTGCTGGTACTGCATATACTTTTACACGAGAGCAGATGAGGAAAAACAGGGGGCAGAGGAGGACACACAAAGGGCAGAAGAGGACAAACAGGGGGCAGAGGAGGACACATGGGAGGCAGAGGAGGACACAGGGGAGGCAGAGGAGGACACACGGAGGGCTGAGGAGGACACATGGAGGGCAGAGGTGGACAAACGGTGGTGTAGAGAAGGACTCATGGGGGCAGAGGAGGAAAAACTGGGGGCAGAGAAGGACACAAGCAGTGGGTGGGGCAGAGGAGGACACACAGGGAACAGAAGGGGACACATGAGGTACAAGGGGGTTTAGTATATATTTTTCTCTGATTTCTCTCTAAACCTAGGTGAGTCTTATAGCCCGGAGCATCTTATATGCCAAAAAATGATGTACTTCAGGCATGGTTTAAGGCCTCATTTACTATTTGATAAAAAATTTGATTTGATAAAATCAAATGAAACCAAAGTTCAATAAAAATGTGAACCTAAGTTGATACATTTTAATTGATTTATTGATCCAAACATAATAATAAAATATTTGTAAGAAAATAGTCTTAGAATATATGCCCAGCATTACTATGGGAGCCATTACTTCCACTTTTGACTTGCTCTGTTTTTTATGTGTGAGGACTTTCTTTTCATAACCACTGGAGAGCGTCAAGTGACCTACCTCTTTTTAGTCCATGACCCAAATAACTCACAATTTAGCTTTTGTTTTTCACACTCTCTACAATTTCCTTCCCAGCAAGCAGTACATCACATCACAGCTGCTTTTAACTAAGTAATTGTCAATTCTTCCACCTTTTCAATTATTGCCAATTTGACTTTACAGCTACAGCGTTCCAAAACAAGTGCAGCCATGGCTTTGTGTATAGGTTCATTGCTTCAAAAATAACAACCTGACAATATATTTACAGGTGTTGTATCTCATTCTGTTAAGCTTTGTGCTCTTACTCTGTTGATTTATCTATTTGACCTGCACTCAATATTTTACACTTCCTTTGTCTAACTTATAAACTTACTTCCTAACTTATAAACTGCATTATTTTAAATGGTATAAATGCCTTCCTCCAGTCCACATTTTAAAGGATACCTGGTAAGCTACATAAGATAAGCACAGCTGTATGTTTATGCTGGACCCACAGTCTTCTTTGCATTGTCCATTTCTCTCCCTGTCCCCTCCGACCCCCAAGGCCGGCGCTACCATTCAGGCAGACTAGGCATTTGCCCTAGAGCCCCCACCACTTCAAAGGCCCCCAGCTGACAGAGTTGTTTTCCCCACTGCTGTTTATTTGTTTTTACTAAAGAGGCTTGAAAGTTCAAGCCAAGTGTATGCAGGCTGCCCCGCCTACCAGCACACTTCAGGAAGTTCCGCTGCCCACCCTCAGGCATTCAGCGGCTGCAGATCTGTGAGGTATAGTGATAGAGTCTGTGTGTACAAGCAGGGGGGCAGACTGTGAAGCAGAAGCAGCCCAGAGCATGGACACATCTCAGTGAGTCTGTGTTACTCACTGCACTGGGAGAGGGGGGTTGAGGGAGGGAGACATGCTGTGTCTGTGTGTGCTGAGAAGCCTGGAAGCAGCCAGGAACACAACACGACACATCACGGTGAGTCTAACTCACTGTGCATTGCATCTTATCTTTCAGCCTGCAGATGTCCACTGATCTCCTGGGAGAGGGGGCTGAGGGATAGAGACATGCTGTGAATGTGTGCAAGAAAAGGTGAATGGCTAGCTGGATGTCTGGAATACCTCCTGTACCTTTTTAAAAAAAATTCCCTGAAATCGCTGAAGCAGCTGGCAAGCTGGTAACTGTACAGAGGCTTGCCTCCTCCTGCAGGGTCTCTGGGAAAATCTCAGCACTCTCACTATTGTAAAGACTGATGTGGACAGCTACATAAGGTATTTCACAGGATGAAAAGTTTTTGACAGTCCCTAGACTCCAGGAGGGCTGCTTTCTGACTTGGGTGAAAGACTGGCAGGGACCGGAGACACATTACAGGCAACTAGCCTCTGTGTGATGTGGGATTGCAATACAGATATGCTCTCTGCTCTATGGCCCAGACAATGCACACCAAAAACCTGTAGCAGATCTGCAAAATGCTAGAGGTTTTTGAAGCAGATTTCAGAGCGATTCTAGGCATGTTTAGAGAGGTTTTCTAAACATGCCTAGCGTTTTTTGGAGCGTTTTTGTGTAGCAGATTTCATATATTGTTACAGTAAAGCTGTTACTGAACAGCTTCTGTAACAAAAACGCCGGAAAAACCGCTTTGATCTAGCGTTTTTCAGAGCGGTTTTCCACTTTCCTATACTTTATATTGAGGCAGAAATGCCTCAGAAATCTCAAAAATGCTGCAGCCCCCGAGTTTGCATTTGTGGAAAAAACGAGCCGCTCTGGTGTGCACCATCCCATTCACTTTCATTAGCCAAGCGGTTTCCCCCCTGCAAGCGTTTTAAAAAACGCTCCAGAACCGCTCTGGTGTGCACCAGCCCTATCTCAAGCTCTCCACTTCTCATCTCTCACTTATTCACCCTTGTTTTCTCTAGTGCTGGAGAAGAGGGGCAATCTCCCCCCAGGCCGCCTTTTATTGAGTGATTTAGGGCCGGTCCAGTGCCTGGTGTATTTACTGCACCCACAGTATTGATTGGGTTCTGCTTCAGTGAGTCTGCAGTGCAATGCACAGCAATATATATTTTCAAACGTTTTAGTGTCCCCATGACATACTCTGTATTTCTAGGGGCATCTGTGTATTCCAGCATTCCGGTCTCCCTTGTTAGTTAAATCTTGGCTGATGCTATTTTAGAACCCCCTCTGCCTCCTCCCTCCTCTTCTCCATAGAGTGCTGTGTATGTGTGGAGGAAGGGTAACATGGGTTGTCTTGCACGGGCACTAAAGAGGTCAAAAATGGCCCTGCTCTGACACATGAAATTAGTACCAAGAGTGAGATGGTGGCTTTAGCAAAAAGTCAAAGCAGGGTTGGCTTGTGAACAATATTAGTGAGTCTTATGCCCTTTAAAAAACATTGAAGAGAGATTTTATATTTCGCACAAGAAATGTTACAAGTTCTGATGACTATTATTATGTCTGTCTGCATTTTATGCTACAAGCAGCATTACAACAATGGCTCCCCAAGGCCTCTGCCTCCCTTGGCAGTTACAAGAAACCCTTTTGCATTTGCTACACTTTCATATCGGAAACCCATGTCAGCAGTTTAGGACTTGAGAACAAACATGCAGTAACCCTGAGACAGCTCCCCAAAGACCGATTTTTTGTTGTTGTTTTTGTTTTTTTAGGACAAGAAGAAAAACAGCATTTTAATTTTCCTCCCCACTTGCAATTGTTTTGTAATATTAGATGCTGAACTTTTCAATACAGAACTATTTTTTTTTTCACAGCGCAGTCATTCCGTGAATTCATTTTGGATCTAGGGAACAAGAAAAAAGCTGCTCCTTGTTATTTAAATGAGAATGGAGAAAACTCTCCAGGTTCCATTCCCATGCTATAATTTATTCCTGAAGTGATAAGAACATATAAATAAATAAAACAAGGTGACTTTTGATCATTAGTTATTCTAGAAAGACTGCAGAAAAAGCCGCTACAATGCCTATTGTTAACCTGTTCACTGAAAACAAAGTCAGTTAGCAAAGCTTGGGCTCCTCACTGCTCTGAATGTACAATCCCAGAGGACAAGGGACTTACTAAACCGTTGGAGTTAACTATAAGCCCCATGTCACATGGGGGGGGGAGGGGAGTGACAGCAATTTTGGGTCCGATTTACAATGGCAGCACCGAGGACTCCCTCACATCCCTAGTCTAGGTTATTTAACTTTGGGCAATATCAGGGTTGTAACTACAAATCACGGGGGCCCCCAGCAAAACCTTGATGGGGCCCCCCACTATTCTCAGACCCTTTCCCTTGTCAACCCCTGGTGACCCTCACAGCTTGGAGAACCATCTTGCAAGAGTCATAAAACAAGTGTGGATATCATAACCTTGTAGCCACACAAAAAAACCCCAATCTGAAGGATGGACCCCTTCATCAGAGGGAGTGAAGTAGGAGTTGGGGCCCCCTTTCAGCTCTGGCACTCCTGCAGTCGTAGGGGCTGCTCCCCTGTAGTTACGCCCCCCTGGGTCATATCCTATTGCTTGCCAGCATTAAGCGCTGACAAGTCTGAAAATCAGGGCAATATCCTATTCCCCTTCAGCACCTGGCAAGGTGTTCAAAAATTTTCTAGCGCGTTTTTTTTCATCACCCAGTGAGTGCTTTACAATTTTTTGACTACCTAGTACTTAGTGTACAGTAGCCAGAGGTGTCCCCAAGGGGTGGGGGGGGCATTTGACCTAATGCTGGGGGGCTACCACTAACTGCCTAACTCTGAGGGGCCCCATTCACTACATAATATTGACGGGCTACCACTAAGTACTGGACCAATGACAACCCTCACAACCTTCCCTGGTGCTCATGTAGGGTTCCCATTGTTTTATTGCAAACCAATGGGATGATTCTGATGGGACTCTGGGAAGGCTATATTGGCATTTACAGCATGCAGGGGTCTCAAACATCGGCAGCAAAGGAACAAGAATGTGACAGCAACGGGTGCCGAGTGGGTGGTGACACCAAAGTGGAATGGCTGGAACCGGATGAAAAACTGATGCCACTGTAATAAACGGATCCATTAAAATGGAAAACAAATCCATGTTTACAGGATCAGTTTTTCATCTGGTACAATGTGAATTTAGCCTAAGTATCTGCTGCCAAGGAACAGACAGTTGCGGCCCTTTGTTTGCCAAGCTTGTCTATAAAGCCACTCTCAGAGGATGCTGAGTTATACTGTATGTGCTACAGCTGTATCACCCCACACATCATCATAGCCCAGCCCAAAGCACAGGGGCAGCCCAACCCAAAGCACAGGGGATTCACTGGTGAAGACTCAAAGGTGAGTATAGCACATTTTTTATTTATACAGAAACCACTAATGACCAATGATTTGGAGACCATGCTTTCTGATTAAGTTTTGGGGCACAGTACCTAAATATTTTTGGGGGCACATTGCTTGTTGCAAGACTATTATAGGACAAACAGCTGGAGCTCTTCTTTAAATGATAACCGCAGGTGAAGTCGGAAAATACATGATTATAGCTTACTGTATGGAACACATTGTTTTTTTTCTTCCTGTCATCGAGAGTCCTCAACTGAGATTTCCATTCAAACAAAATTGTCACCGATTGCAAACATATTTTATTATCTTTCCTAATATATGATCGTAGAGTGGAGTTGTGCACATGAATATTGATGAAGTCAAGGCAAACAACATCAGCTGCAGGTAAACTTTGGTTATCCTCTGCAATCCACATCCTGCACAGGAGAAACAGCAAACAATGTAATTCCTCCATTCTATTGCTGTGAGGCTGCAAGAATAAGCTGTCACTCCTGACTCAGCCTCAACACAACCGGTTGTTAGCATTTATTTATATATTTTAGTTAGCTAACGCTTTTTGTACTAAGGGGAATACGGTGTTGTTTGCTGATTATAATGCAATCAGGCACTGCAGCATATCAAGCAAGGGTTTGCTGAGCGGTGGAGAATAGAATTGCTGTCTCTAGCGGCTGAGGCATTTAAATGAAGAATGGATTTATTAGGTTGGAAGTGTGTGTGTGTGTGTGTGTGTGTCTGTGTGTGTGTGTGTGTGTGTGTGTGTGTGTGTGTGTGTGTCGCTGTGTGTGTGTGTGTGTGTGTGTGTGTGTGTGTGTGTGTGTGTGTGTGTCGCTGTGTGTGTGTGTGTGTGGCTGTGTGTGTGTGTCGCTGTGTGTGTGTGTGTGTGTGTGTGTGTGTGTGTGTCGCTGTGTGTGTGTGTCGCTGTGTGTGTGTGTGTGTGTGTGTGTGTGTGTCGGTGTGTGTGTTCATCTACCGTTTTGTCAGGCATAGACTCACCCCCACCGCCGACCGCAGTACGAACGCCGCTCTTGCGGCTGACGTCATCGGGACCCCGAACTTCCGGTCTGTTCCGGCAGCTCCAACCACCGCTCAGCGTGTCACTGGCAGCTTGTCCCAGCAGGGCAGGGCGGCGCGCTCACGCACGGAGCGTCACGCCCTTTATGCCCTAAGAAGAAGAAGGCTCTCATGAGCAGCTTGCGGGGATACGGGCCGCCCCTTCCTGACGTCATCTGGGGGGTGGGGATTGCTGGTAGGACAGACTGCATTTAAGCAGCAGTCTGTCAGTACTCTGTGTCCGCTGTAGCGATCACACCTGTGTTAGCTCTCGGATCCACAGTATACATATATATTGGTACTGCCAATATATAAGTACTGGAAGACCATACCATTGTGATTTATCTGTGCCTTTGATCTCTTGCCTGTTTTTTGACCTCGCTATTGCCTAACCCTCTTGTACTTCTGCCTATCTGATCTCCTGTTGCCAACCTTGCTATTTATCTCGTTTCGTCTCTGAGCCTTGTGATACTGTACCTCGATATCTCTGATCTTCTGCTGCCGAACCCCGGCTCGTTCCTAGACTTCGTCCTAGCTTCCTGATCCTGTACCTCGCTATATCTGATATTTTGTTGCCGAATTTTGCCTGTACCACTATCCTCCTCCAGCGGGCCCTTGCCGCTGGGTGGAAGTTGCTGCTGTCAGTGAGCCTCGCCACTGAATAGTGTATATTTACTGTTGCACCAATCACTACATACTTTTGGGTGGACAGAGGTTAGTTTGTATATCGGATTGTCAGTGAGACTGCAGCTCATTTACAATCAGGTATATATCTGTGTTCCGGTGATACTGCAGATCACCGGTAACCAGATACTCTCTGTGCTCCCCGATCGTCACAGAACGTGACAGTACAGCGGACCATATAAAATGGATGCTCTGGTTCAGCAGGTTAACACTCTGACGACAGCTGTCACTCTTTTAGACCAGACCGTTAAAGATCAGCAGGTCCAGCTTAATCGACTAGCAGAGGTTGTACAAAACCTGCAAGCACCAGTTAATCCCGCTCCCATCTTGCCTGTCGAACCTAAAATGCCGTTGCCTAAAATGTTTTCAGGGGAACGCTCCGATTTCCGCAATTTTCGGGATCGGTGTCTATCATATTTTCAAATGCGTCCCATTTCCTCTGGTTCTGAACTGCAAAGGGTCACCCTCATAAAGACCCTTTTACAAGGAGATTCACAGACCTGGGCCTACAGTCTACCCTTGGGTCATGAGGCTCTTACCTCTGTAGAAAATTTTTTCGAAGCCATGGCGGTCGTGTATGACGATCCTGATACTTCCGCCACAGCTGAGAGGAGACTGAAAAGACTCAAACAGGGTCAGAACTCAGTAGAGACCTATGCTGCGGAATTCCGCAAATGGTCGTTTTCTACCAGGTGGGAGGCGCAATCTCTTTTAGATAGGTTCCTAACGGGGTTGTCTGATACTGTATCAGAATTAATGTTAAGTCATCCTGAACCTAGAACCTTGGATGAGGCCATAGGCCTTGCTATCAAGATAGACCGCAGAGTACGTTTTCATAGGTCGACCAGGCAGCGACCCGTCATGCGGTCACAGCCTTCCACGAGTTTCTCTACTTCCTCTTCTACCGATGAGCCCATGCAGCTGGGTCACTCTAAGTTATCTGAGACCGAAAAACTAAGAAGGAGAAAGGAGGGGTTGTGCTTATATTGTGGGGACAAAGGTCATATCGCCGCTGTTTGTACCAAGAAGGCGGAAAACTTCTCCGCCTAGGGTTAGTCGGGGGTACTACCCTGGGCGAGAATTCTGTACCTCCAAAAGATAAAGTGTTATTCCCCATTTCCATTTCTTGGGACAAACAAGACATTGCACTGCAGGCCTTTATTGATACGGGCGCTGCAGCCAATTTTAGGATTTTAATTTGGCACTTAAATTAGGTATACCAGTGGTTCCTCTTGAGAAACGTATTATAGTCACTGCTATTGACGATTCCCCATTACAGGATAGCCAACCTGTCTCTATCACCCCTGAATTAATCTGTACCGTTGGGGTTTTACATTGTGAAAAATTACGATTTTACCTTATCAGAATGCCATCTTGCTCAATTATATTGGGCCTTCCTTGGCTCCGGCTCCATTCCCCACAGATTGATTGGTCTTCTGGACAGTTGCTCTCTTGGTCATCCTACTGTCAGAAGCACTGCATATCTAAGTGTCCTCTTCGTTCTGTTCACTTAACCCCTCAATGTTTACCTCAACCTTATAGCTCATTTGCCGATGTGTTTTGTCCACGATCTGCTGATTCACTACCACCTCACAGACCGTATGACTGCCCGATCGAGCTCAGACCAGGAACCATGCCCCCTAGAGGTCATCTTTATAATCTCACAGGACCAGAAAAGGTGGCTATGAGGGAGTACATTCAGGAGAACCTAGAAAAAGGGTTCATTCGACCCTCTAGATCACCTGCGGGGGCAGGATTCTTCTTTGTGAAGAAAAAGGATGGGGGGCTGCGTCCCTGCATCGACTATCGAGCTCTTAATACCATAACGATCAAAAACCGTTACCCACTCCCTCTGATTGATGACCTTTTCTCTCAGATCACAGGTGCCCAGATATTTACTAAATTAGATCTCAGGGGAGCTTACAATTTGGTCAGAATTAGACAAGGTGACGAATGGAAGACGGCATTTAACACTCAGGATGGGCATTACGAATACCTGGTCATGCCCTTTGGTCTGTGTAATGCCCCCGCTGTTTTCCAAGAATTAGTCAATGACATTTTTAGGGAGGTGGTGGGGAAATTTGTGGTCGTCTATTTGGACGACATTCTGATCTTTTCTCACAATATCAGAGAACATAGGTCTCAGGTTCAGTATGTATTACAAAAGTTACGTGAGAATTCATTGTATGCCAAGTTGGAGAAATGTTTGTTCGAGGTCACTGAAGTTCCATTTCTGGGTTATATAATCTCCAGATCTGGGTTGTCAATGGATAGCGGTAAAGTTGCAGCAGTGTTGAATTGGCCCCAACCAGTTGGTCTGAAAGCCCTACAACGTTTTCTGGGTTTTTCTAACTATTACAGGAAATTTATAAAGGGGTATTCCACTCTAGTAGCTCCCCTTACTGACATGACAAAAAAAGGGGCTAATGCTAGCAAGTGGTCTCCCGAAGCCATTTCTGCTTTTTTGAGTCTAAAAACTGCCTTCTGTTCTGCTCCCATTTTACACCATGTCGACTCTTCCAGGCCATTTATCGTGGAGGTAGACGCATCAGAGATTGGTGTTGGGGCAGTTTTGTCACAGTACTCCGGGTCGCAAGGGAGACTTCATCCTTGTGCGTTTTTCTCGAAAAAATTTTCTGAAGCAGAGAGGAATTATGATATCGGGAACAGGGAATTATTGGCCGTAAAATTGGCTTTTGAGGAATGGCGACACTGGCTGGAGGGGGCGGAGCATGTCATTACGGTATATACGGATCATAAGAATCTGGAATATCTGAAGGGGGCTAAGAGGTTAAATCCCAGGCAGGCACGGTGGTCTTTATTCTTTTCTAGGTTTGATTTCATCATCACGTTTAAACCTGGAAGCAAAAATGTCAAGGCTGATGCTCTTTCCCGATGCTTTGATATAGAATCAGTACTGCCCTCCGAGCCAGATCCTATTTTATCTGAGAAGGTTGTGTTAGCCAGTATAGACTCTATGGGGGATATTGCTTCGGTTCTGCTCCCCTACCAGCAGGATAGTCCAGCAGGGAAACCGTCTGATCTCATGTTTGTGCCGTTACAGTTCAGATTGCAGATACTTCAACTCTTTCATGCTCATAAGATTGCGGGTCACCCTGGAGTGGCTCGAACCAGAGAGTTATTGTCCAGAAGCGTCTGGTGGCCTTCGTGGAGGAGGGATGTCGAGGATTTTGTTGTTTCTTGTTCAGTGTGCTCACGGAGTAAACCCTCACGTGTACCTCCGGTGGGTACCCTCCAACCTCTGCCTATACCCTCCGAGCCCTGGACTCATGTATCCATGGATTTCGTGGGAGAATTACCTCCCTCGGACGGTAATACGGTGATTTGGGTCATTGTTGATCGATTCTCTAAGATGGCTCATTTTGTACCTTTGACGAAATTTCCCTCCGCTAAAGAACTTGCAGATCTTTTTGTGATACACGTTCTTCGCCTTCACGGGGTTCCTGAGAACATAGTATCCGACAGGGGGGTGCAGTTCGTTTCAGAATTCTGGAGAGAATTTTGCAAGACACTAGGGATCACCCTCTCTTTTTCATCTGGTTTTCACCCCCAGACTAATGGGCAAACCGAGAGAACGAATCAGTCCTTAGAACAATATCTTCGATGTTATGTGGCAGATAATCAAACAGAGTGGGTTCAGTACTTACCATATTCCGAATATGCCCATAATAATCTTCGGAGTGCTTCCTCTGGGTTTTCACCCTTTCAAATTGTCAATGGAAGGTCACCAAGATTTTCACCACTTCCTGTCAGGTCCTCACCTTTCCCTGCCTTGGAGGTCTGGCAAGAGAATCTAAGATCTCTTTGGAAGGAAGTAAATACTAATTTAAAGAAGACAGTTTTGTTCCAGAAACAACAGGCCGACCGAAGGCGTTCACTCGAGTGGGAGTTTGCTCCCGGAGATCTTGTCTGGATCTCTACTCGGCATATCGCCTTACGACAGCCATCAGCAAAGCTTGGACCTAAATTTATAGGTCCATATCCTATAGCCAAAAGGATCAATAGGGTATCTTATCAAGTGACATTACCTCAGTCAATGCGTGGAGTGAGAACATTTCATGTGTCTTTGCTGAAACCCGCAGTACATGTGGACCACGGTCCCCCTCCCATACTTGTTGACGGTGAACCTGAGTATGAGGTCGAGAAAATTCTAGATTCTCGATTTGTTCGGAACTCTCTTCAGTATCTGGTTCATTGGAGAGGATATGGTCCTGAGGAGAGATCCTGGGTACCAGCACATCAATTTCATGCACAGGAACTCATACGGGAATTTCATGATACACATCCTGATAGACCTTCATTGGCGCGTTCGGAGACCACGCCTCAGGGGAGGGGTAATGTCAGGCATAGACTCACCCCCACCGCCGACCGCAGTACGAACGCCGCTCTTGCGGCTGACGTCATCGGGACCCCGAACTTCCGGTCTGTTCCGGCAGCTCCAACCACCGCTCAGCGTGTCACTGGCAGCTTGTCCCAGCAGGGCAGGGCGGCGCGCTCACGCACGGAGCGTCACGCCCTTTATGCCCTAAGAAGAAGAAGGCTCTCATGAGCAGCTTGCGGGGATACGGGCCGCCCCTTCCTGACGTCATCTGGGGGGGTGGGGATTGCTGGTAGGACAGACTGCATTTAAGCAGCAGTCTGTCAGTACTCTGTGTCCGCTGTAGCGATCACACCTGTGTTAGCTCTCGGATCCACAGTATACATATATATTGGTACTGCCAATATATAAGTACTGGAAGACCATACCATTGTGATTTATCTGTGCCTTTGATCTCTTGCCTGTTTTTTGACCTCGCTATTGCCTAACCCTCTTGTACTTCTGCCTATCTGATCTCCTGTTGCCAACCTTGCTATTTATCTCGTTTCGTCTCTGAGCCTTGTGATACTGTACCTCGATATCTCTGATCTTCTGCTGCCGAACCCCGGCTCGTTCCTAGACTTCGTCCTAGCTTCCTGATCCTGTACCTCGCTATATCTGATATTTTGTTGCCGAATTTTGCCTGTACCACTATCCTCCTCCAGCGGGCCCTTGCCGCTGGGTGGAAGTTGCTGCTGTCAGTGAGCCTCGCCACTGAATAGTGTATATTTACTGTTGCACCAATCACTACATACTTTTGGGTGGACAGAGGTTAGTTTGTATATCGGATTGTCAGGGAGACTGCAGCTCATTTACAATCAGGTATATATCTGTGTTCCGGTGATACTGCAGATCACCGGTAACCAGATACTCTCTGTGCTCCCCGATCGTCACAGAACGTGACACGTTTACCTTTGGGAAGGATGGTGTGATTTAAAGTCAGCTTAAATTTTATGTGTAATGAGTTTTGTAGTTTCATTTCATCCATAATTAGACAGAGATCCCAGTGAAAAGACATCTCTATGACATTTAATACTCAGGGAGGGCCTATGGTGTGCATCTTCCCTGAGAATAGTCGAGAGAATTCCGCTTACTGTTAGGTAAAGCCAGATGCTCTAAGCTGCGGGGCAACTATCGGTCCCAGCATGGGAACCTGAAGTGAAAGGAATACGGAGGATGCCATCTTGAGTCTCTAATTTGCAATGGCAGTTGCATACACTTAATAATAGCTCCTTCTAACTTGAGCACCTGCTGTTTCCACAGTTTGAATATCAAAAATGTATTATTGCCAATATTCTACTTTTCGCTTCCATGAGTTACACCTCCCACTAATTAACCCATCTATGCCTAACACAATGCCCCCTATTTATGCCTAACACTATCCCCCCACCTATGCCTAACACTATCTCCCCTACCTACAACTAGCAACAATATCTTCCCTTCCTATGCCTAACACTAACACCCCCCACCTATGCCTAACACTATCTCCCCTACCTTGGGCAGCGTGGTGGCGCAGTGGATAGCACTCTCGCCCTGCAACGCTGGGCCCCCGGTTCGAATCCCAGCTAGGTCAACATCTGCAAGGAATGTGCATGCACATCGCAATCATTGGCTGGCTGGGGGAAGGGAGTTAGGAAAAAATAAATAAATAGGGAAATTTTAAAAATAAAAAACAAATATTTATATAAAAAAAAATATCTGGGGGGCGATCAGACCCCACCAACAGAAAGCTCTGTTGGAAGGGGGGGGGGGGGTCACTTGTGTGCTGAGTTGTGCGGCCCTGCAGCAAGGCCAAAAGCTGCAGTGGCCTATTTAGCAAACATGGTGGTTAAGTTACATTTTCAGACAGGAGGAGGCAGGCTTACTGTGATGTTCCCTCCTATCACTTCCCCATTTACTTCTCTTAAAGAGACTCAAACATGAGTCTCACTACAGTTTTTTTACTTACCCAGGGGTTCCTCCACCCCCATAAGCATGGCTGTGTCCCTCGCCATTCTCCTACAATGGCCTCAATTCACTAAGATCATGCTGGAGATAATAAGGCAAGAGAAAACGTACCTCCACACATTATCTTATCTCTTCATTCCTTAAGTTACCTCCCCTGTAGTTAAGTTACCTCCTCTGTAGTTAAGTTACCTCCTTTTTAGTTAAGTTACCTCCTCTGTAGTTAAGTTACCTCCTCTTTAGTTAAGTTACCTCCTCTGTAGTTAAGTTACCTCCTCTTTAGTTAAGTCACCTTCTCTGTAGTTAAGTTACCTCCTCTGTTGCTATTTTCACACGCAGCTAATTAACAGCATGGGCCATATGCAATTCGAGGAGATAAGTAGCTGAAAACATGCGAGCTTCTTATCTCCTCACATCGCTCACGATTTACCGGCAAATTCAATTGCCAGTTTCACCTGAGCGATGTCCTTGCGTAAAGGAGCATAACTCAGGCGAATACTAGGTATTCGCTGAGCGATGCTCCTGTGTGGCCAGCGATGTGGAGCGAGGCATTAGTGCTGGGGAGCTGTCCTTCAGCACCACACCACTGCAGCCTCACTCCCTGGAAGATGCGCGCGCATCGTCGCAAGACTCTTACCCGCCGCCTGTCGCCTCCTGCCGATCGTCGCTGCTGGGAAATTCTGAAAAAACATACCTCCATCGTTCCGGCTCGCCGCATGTCCCACGCTGCTGGTAAGCGGCTCAGTGACATCGGCAGCAGACTGCATGCGCGGACTGAGTCCAACTGAGTCGCTTACTGGTGGTTGACTGCGGGAGAACGGCGGCGCTGAGGAGACAGCAAGGGACACATCCATGTTTATGGGGCTGGAAGAAGCCCCGGGCAAGTAAAAAATTGCAGTGAGACTCATCTCTGAGTCTCTTTAAGGGTAGTTAAAGAGGCAGGGAAGAGATGGGAATAGGAAGGTGATAGAATGGACCATCACAGCAAGCCTGCCTTTTTTTTGTCTGAAAATTAGACTTTAGCCAACAGTCAGATTTTTCAAGAAGTGATTACGGAAACCAAGGGGAATGAGAAGACAAACGGGCAAAGCACAGAGGTGTGGGGATTAAGCATGAACATACTTTGTGCTTAGCTTAGGTAGTGCCTGCTATGTATTGCCACAATTTGCATTTCCACAAGCCCCCACCTCCCGCAATTCTATCGGGTGCCTTCGCACGTCGAAATTTACCTTGTTTGACGCTAATCTGGTGCCTTCGGTCGCCAAAATGAACCTTCTTCTGCCACTATAAACGCCACAACTTGCCGCAAAGAAGGTAAATTATGGCACCCGGAGGCGCCAATAGCGGGCACAAATTTCTGTTCTTAGCCTCTAATCGCGATTTTTATAATAGGTTTCCCCATAAGGGCTTCTGCGCCCTCTTTTCCTGATTCGCATTTTTAAACCCATTACTGAATGTTAATGGCAACTAACATATTAAGTCATTTTTTATCTAGGCGTATTTGTCCTATAATGCGTGTGTATAACGAGTTAACAACAGACATCACTTGTGAGATAGGCAGCGAGCTACATGAGAAACGTGACTACTATATCCATGTCAGGGTGGTCCACATGTCAGCCACACTGACAGTATCTCCCTCAGTCACTTCGCTCCCCTGGGTCAAAGGCTGGCTGCACATGGCTCCTGTCAGCGAGTGACAGGCCCTGTGTGTATCTTTCTTCCACTCCAGTCTCTGCTTCCTTTATCAGCAGCCCAAATGAGAGATGCATGGAAACTACTTCTGCCTCCTTCATGCAATGAATCAGCTTTCTACTTTCAAACAGTAAAAAAAATTACAAACTGGCATCAAGTAGTTTTAAATGCTGAAAGCAATCTGTGCACACTGTTTAGCCAATTTATTTAGAGGCTTGCAAATTCGCCAGGCCAATTTATTTTAGCAATTTTTTTATTTCTTATTTGTAACATTGCCTTGCTACTAATTAGTACTGCTGTAATGTGTATTTATGGCCACTCGTCACTAGAGGGCAGTGTGAGACAATAACAGAGCCCTTCTGCTTTCAGTTTCTATATCCTCTGCTAGCAGAGAGAAATCAAAGCATTCGAAGAATTTACAGCACGACGAGTTCTGCTGGCTGAGGTCAAATGCAGTGCACGTATATTACGTAATGGCCATCAGATCAAACATCAGAGAGATTCCTCTGTGATAGAATCTGATCAAAGAGGGATCTATCATCCATACTAGCACTACAGCCTCTTTCTAATTATTTAATCAGTGTTTGCCCATTGTAAAATCTTTTCTCTACCTGATTGACTTACTGAAATGTATCATCTTTAGTACTGGCAGGTGATCTCTGTGGATTGTTTGATTTGTATTAAAGCCAGTAGAAAAGATCTGTGGTCTCCCAGAATGCTCCGGGGGGGGGGGGGGGGGGGGGGGCGGAGGGGGGAACGAATTCTACATAATAAATAGCCTAGCCTAAGCCTCACTGGGAGGGTGGGGCTACATTGCAATATACACCAATATATAGATATATGGAAGCTATATATGGATGATATTTAATGTAAAAGTGAGTATCTTGAATGATTTACTGCATTCTACTATTTGTCATTACTGTCTTATACATGAAAGGTGCAAGGAGAAGTAATATTCTTTTTCTCTACACAACAAATAATAATAATAATAATAATAATTTCCTCTACCTCTAGACAAAGAATGATGGTGACTCTCCGATCTGGAATTAACACTTTTCTACATGCTAAACCTTAATTGACAGTACAAAGCCAAGTCCATTGATTTTAACAGAGGAATACCAGGGATACCAAATAAAATGTTAAAAATGTATTCAGGCAGCTTTAAGTTGTATCTACGGGAATAAACAGATAATCTGGCACTTTTAAAGTGCTCCCTATTTGTACTATATTCTAATGTTTTTCAATAAAGTTTTATTGTTAAAAAAACCATACAAAGTGGCAAAGTCAGTAGACATGTTTAAGGTATGAATTAAGATATTTTGACCATGTCTAGGAGCCGATCCATCAGTGTCTTCTATAGCTCTGTATATTTGGTGGTCTATGCACGCTTTGCTAAGCATTAGACTATTATATTTACGATATATGATTTCCAGTATGCTCAGACATCAGCACAAGTGAATTATCTCTCTTACTGAAAAGCAGTCCTTCTGCAGGTACTTATCCAGAAAGATAGAGAACTTAAAGCAAACCTGAAGTGAGGATTACAGATAGACACTGGTGGTGAAACTGCATACAGTTCAGCCTTATCACCCCATCAGCACTCAAATGAGGCTTTGCTGAGCCTCGGTAAAGGAGGCTCGATGGCTGGAACAAGAATGACCATCAGATAGTTCCCTCCCTGATTAAATCTGATCAGAGAGGTATGTGTTACTTACCCACACACCAATTTCCAGTATATTTCAGTCTAGCACCTCCCCCTGCCTGACCCCCCTTCCCCGTGTTAAGGGACTTCATTGATATGCTTCAAAACTTTTTGCTAGCAATTTCACATGCACCCAAGAGTCAATTCTTTACCTGGTTCTTGTACGTAAAACTGCAAAACTCACCATGGGCCGAGAGTACATATTTTACATGGAGTCAGTTGTCGAGAAATTAAACGATGCTACTGTCATGCACCCGACCTAGCCATTTCCAGTGAGGTCTTTCCAGCATGCCTGGTCCATCCTTTTGATCAATTTCAACAAAAATTTACTAAAATCATTGATTGGCCAGGCATGTTACGGCATCACTCTCTACCAGATTCGATCATCATCATCAACATCAAATATCGATGCCACAAACCGAATATTGTATGGGTACTTGTAGTCTCCTATTGTAGAGCAAAATCGGATTTTAAACCCAGCTGTAGCCCCTCCCTACTTAGAAGTTCAAATGTTAATGAGACCTTCTGAGGCTCTACTGAGAGCCAAGTATGCAGCTTTACCTCCAGTATTAACCTCCCTGGCGGTAAGCCCGTGCTGAGCATGGGCTATGCCGCCGGGAGGCACCGCTCAGGCCCCGCTGGGCCGATTTGCATAATTTTTTTTTGCTGCACGCAGCTAGCACTTTTCTAGCTGCGTGCAGTGCCTGATCGCCGCCGCTACCCGCCGATCCGCCGCTATACGCGTCGCCGCAGCCGCCCCCCCAGACCCCGTGCGCTGCCTGGCCAATCAGTGCCAGGCAGCGCTGTGGGGTGGATCGGAGTCCCCTTTGACGTCACGACGTCGATGACGTCGGTGACGTCATCCCGCCCCGTCGCCATGGCGACGGGGGAAGCCCTCCAGGAGATCCCGTTATTTGAACGGGATCTCCTGATCTCCGATCGCCGGCGGCGATCGGAGGGGCTGGAGGGATGCCGCTGAGCAGCGGCTATCATGTAGTGAGACCTCGTCTCGCTACATGAAAATTTTTTTTTTTTAAACGTATTTGCTGCCCCCTGGCGGATTTTGACAAACCGCCAGGAGGGTTAAAAGGCCTAGTTCATTTTATTATTATTTTATTTAGATTATAATTCATTGTCCTTTTATCCACTGTCCTATTCTACCTATATTTACTTTTATCTACATACAACATTTGATGTTTTAGCTGAATGCTTGTTTCAGGTGTGGGATTCAGACACTGCTGCAGCGAAAGAGATCAGTGGACTGCCCGGCAGCTGGTTTTGTCTAGTAGGAAATAAATATGGCAGCCTAAATATGCTTCTTAATTCAGGTTCCCTTTGAAATGAGTTGCATGCAGCCACAACAAAAGTCTGTTTGCCACGTACTGCTTGTTTTTTGCAAGAAGTGGTCCACTACCCCATTCAAGGAACTGTGGAGAGCTATATTAGGAAATCTACAGTGCTGGTGATCAAGCGCTGCTTTTAATTTTAATCAACAGGCTAGTTAAAAAATGTTTCTCACTCAGGCTGAAGGCACAAAGTAAGCTAACAAGTGCTGTGGCTACTTACAGCAAGTTAGCCCCGATATGATTGTGTATACCCCGGTTATTATCTGTGATCGCTGCTAAAGCCTAGGAACAGTTTCTTAGGAGAAAGCAAAGGTGTAACTACAATGCATGGGGCACCCCAAACAAAACTTTGATGGTGCCCCCAAATATTCACACCCTTCCCTTGCCTCCCCTTGGTGCCCTTCATGGCCTTGGGGACCATCTCACAAGAGTCATAAAACCAGTGTGACCATCATGATCTTCACACCCATAACAAGTGTAGCCACAAACACACCTGATCTGAAGTATAGTCCCCTGTATCGGAGGAGGGATGGGTAGCAGTGGGGCCCTGCACAGCTCTGGGCCCACCTGCAATTGCTGCTCCCCTCTAGTTAAGCCCCTGGGAGAAAGCCAATAAACCTACTAGTTTTGTTTTTTTGGGCGGGATATGGGAAGAAACCCACAAGAACACAATAAGGATATACCAACTCCAGACTAACGGTGTCCAGACCAGGAACTGAACACACGAGACAACTGATAAGAGGCAAGAGCGACAGCCATTTAGCCACTATGCCGCCCAATGGCATTATAAAACTGAAACTTTTTGGGATTTTTTTTGTCCCTTTTTATTAAATTTCATATATTTTCTTCATACAAATAGCTCTAACAGAAGACAACCATGGGTGAAATTTTAGAACATGGGTGTCCTTTTTTCATCCTCTCATTGGATTTTTGTGGCAGAGAAAGATTACAAGTTAACTGTACAAATTCTAAAGTTCCTTACCTTCAGGAAGCTTAGGTTGCGTCCATGTTCAATGCTGGTGATCTCCAGATTCCCCATGACTACTTCACAGTTCTCATAATACTTGCGGAGGGCCCGGTACTGTTGTTCTAAGTCTGATAAGGAGCTCAGTTTGTTCTCTGTTCCAGAGCACACTGCAAGACAAACAATGGAAAGGATAAGTTTATGTTATTAATAATCAGATAACAGATTCTATCTGCAGGATACCAGTAAGAGGAAAAGCTTTTTCTCTCACACTTACACACTGAACGTTTCCAATCAGGCTCCGAGTACTAATAAACAGCATAGAGAAAAAAATGCTCTAACCTCACGGTTGGGCAAAACCATCATCATTGCCGGACAAAGTTTTCATTCAAAGGAAATCGAGGTGTGAGGCCTATGGAATCTGCCATATATATATATTACCTTTTAAACAATACTAGTTGCCTGGCAGTGTTGCTGCCTTTTTTCTGGCATCAGAAGTGCCTGAATCATACACTCAAAACATGCATGCAGCTAATCTTGTCAGATTTGTCATAAAAATCTGATTTGCATGCTTATTCTGGGTCTATGGCTTAAAATAAGAAAGCCAGAGGATCAGTAAGACAGCCAGGCAATGTGCATTATTTAAAAAGAAACCAACATGTCAGACCACATATCCCTCTCACCTTGGGCCTTTAACCCCTCGCCGACCGTTCCACGCCGATTGGCGTGAACGCGGCGAAAGCCTCACGACCACTCCACGCCCCTAACACATGTACAGCGCTGCGATCTAAGGCAGCGCTATACTGGGGACAGCTGTGTAGCTCGGCTGTCCCCTCCAGAGGCACAAAGGTGATGCCTATGACAGCAGATTCCTGTCATTAGCTAGCAGGGGGAGGGAGGGAGGGCGGGGTTTTAAAAAAGAAATAAAAAAATAGAAGATTTAATTGCACAAAAATAAAAAAAATAAATAAAAAAATAAACAAGCTGGCACTGGCAGATATAAGACCACACCAACAGAAAGCTGCGTTGGTGGGGAGAAAAGGGGGGGGGGATCACTTGTGTGCTGAGTTGTGCGGCCCTGCAGCAAGGCCTTAAAGTTGCAGTGGCCTATGTAGTATGTAGTGGCCTGGTCACTAGGGGGTTTAACACCGCTGTCCTTAAGTGGTTAAGTTACCTTGTACTAGTCAACGCAATAGGGGTGATGATGGGCACTATGACTGGAGTAAATTAGGGGTGCATAACCACTGGTTATTTGAGGAACAAAGTGAAAAGCACAATTACTATAGGAAGGAGGAACAAGATGGGGTGGGGCATAATTAATGGGGATGAATGGAGCACGAGGACTGGGAGGGGGAAGGAGGCAATATGACTTGGGCTATTTTTCACATAGACATAAAATCTTTGCTTGGGTGACTGTCACAGACAGCTTTCCAGATACATCACAAGGGACCCCCATTGCATGTGTTTTCAACTTACATATACATTAACACTTCCTCACAGAGGCAGACACTTCCAACAATGTTATCATAAACAGTTCTGGCTACAGAGAGTGAATTACTCTCAGTAGAAGCAAGAAATAGGTGAGTTCAGGTGATCTGCAGTGCTGGCTGCAGAGAGTTCATTACTCCCAGTAGAAGCAGGAGGTGAGTGAGTTTAGGTGATCCGCATTTCTGGCTGCAGAAAATTCATTATGCTTAGTAAAAGCAGGAGTTGGGTGAGTTCAGGAGATCTGTAGCGCTGAGTACAGAGAGTTCATTACTCTAAGTAGAAGCAGGATGCGGGTTAGTTCAGGTGATCTGCAGTGCTGGCTGCAAAGAGTCCATTACACTCAGTAGAAGCAGGAGGTGGGTGAGTTTAGGTGATCCGCATTTCTGGCTGCAGAAAATTCATTATGCTTAGTAAAAGCAGGAGTTGGGTGAGTTCAGGAGATCTGTAGCGCTGAGTACAGAGAGTTCATTACTCTCAGTAGAAGCAGGATGCGGGTTAGTTCAGGTGATCTGCAATGCTGGCTGCAGAGAGTTCATTACTCTCAGTAGAAGCAGGAGGTGGGTGTATTCAGGTGATCTGCAGTGGTGGCTGCAGAGAGTTCATTACTCCCAGTAGAAGCAGGAGGTGGGTGAGTTCAGGTGATCTGCAATGCTGGCTGCAGAGAGTTTATTACTCTCAGTAGAAACAGGAGGTATGTGAGTTTAGGTGATCTGCTCTGTGCTGGGGAAGCAATTCCCTCTAGTCAGGCAGGATCCAAGAGGGAAAGGTACTTTCAACATTCTTATTGAAAAAAAGAACAGACTTACAATGTACACACTTTGAGTATAGCTAATTACGTCATATTTACTGCTGTATGCCTTAAACTAGTGCTTAAAACCTTTATGCCAACCTAATAACATCAAATACCCCCAAGTTTGTATTCCACCAAGAGGACTACATTCCCATGTAATAACAGAAGTTGGTAAACAGTATACATTACACAGTTGCATTTCCGCATCTCTCCCAGAACTGTATAGCAATGGTGGTCCCACTTTGCCCATGGACATGTACCAAGATGCTGTCTAAAACCTGCTCTTTACTCAATTGCATCATCTGTTATTTTCCATCAGTGTCAGGACAGATTTATGCGTACGTTAAAAAGGGGCGCTGGGAAAAAAGGGCGCCGGGTTTTTAACGATAAGCATGGATAACGTTTAAAAATGTATTGTACTATATTTCGTTTAAAATTAATGTTTTATAAAGTTATAAATCATTAAATAATGTGCATTAAATCGGCAATTGTAAAAACGTTAATCTTTCGTTTAAATAGTGAAACGTATAATAACGTTTAAAAAAAAAAATTACTAAGTAACCATCCCTGTACCTACCCCTAACCCCTAGACCCCCCTGTTGGTGCCTAAACCTAAGACCCCCCTGTTGGTGCCTAAACCTAAGACCCCCCTGTTGGTGCCTAAACCTAAGACCCCCCTTTTGGTGCCTAAACCTAAGACCCCCTGTTGGTGCCTAAACCTAAGACCCCCCTGTTGGTGCCTAAACCTAAGACCCCCCTGTTGGTGCCTAAACCTAAGACCCCCCTGTTGGTTTTTTCGTTTAAAAATAATGTAAAAAAAAAAAAAAAAAATGTACTGTTTTTCGTTTAAAAATAATGTTTGAAAAAAATATTGTACTGTTTTTCGTTTAAAAATAATATTTAAAAATGTATAAATCATTAAATAATGTGTAATCATGAGAAGCAGTAATAAAACATTAAGTCTCCGGGCGCCGCTTTTAAAACGTTATTTTTCTCCGGCGCCCTTTTTTCCTATCGGGCGCCCAATAAACGATATTTATTATAGGAGTGAATGGCGGCGCCCGATTTGTCCACTAGCCTCAGGCGCCCGAATTTACTGTTACCCAGATTTATCTCTATCTGCAGCGATAGCATTGCTTTGTTAATCCCGTTCATCTTGTGAGTAAAGGAAACGTTCCATTGACCCAGACAAATGCTGCCAAACACAGTACAGCAGTCTGGCTAATATTGCTCCTAATCCTCTCCCAGGGGAAGCAGTGTAACTTCAGCTATTCCTGCCACAAGTCCTGTTCCTGAAAAGTCACATGCCCCGAGTCAGGCTGATTAACCTCTCTAGTTCTGGGGAAGTCAGTGGTGAGTTATACCTCACCTGGATGTGGAATATAGCATTAAAACCGTACAACACCTCTGATGTAATATTTATGGATATATTGATCCATACATTTTATTATCATTCATCATGAATATCACTTTTCTCTTCCTTTTTCACACTATTTAAAGGGAACCTTAAGAGTGTATGTACAGTGCATAGCACACAAATAAATATAATGTGTTGCATAGCTAAATATTAACGCTATCAGGCAGAGAAAGAATAAAAGCAACTAATAGTTTCTCTCCAGTTGGCCAACCCTGCCCCCGCTTCAGTTTGCCCCAGGGCCCCTTAAACCAGCCCTGATAGCTCCCCTCACTGATAAGAGTTTACAGCCATAAAGTGTAATACGATGGCACATCCTGACGGCATGCCACGTGATGCCCTGTGGCCATGGAGAAACGATGCTGGAAGTTGCAATCAGGCGAGTGTTAACCCAAGCTTATTGCCTGCTTGCGACTCTGCAGGGAGGGAGGAGGGAAACATTTTAGGTAGGAATGCGGCCCGTGGTCCACAGCATGCGGCCTGAGCCACATAAACTTTGCCCAGGCCTGACCTATCTTTAGGGGGCACTCTCTGTCTACCTATACTGAGGGGGCACTCTCTGGCTACCTATACTGGCAGTCTGAGGCCTCATGTCACACTAAGCAGGCAGGATATGGGGGGAAATATGTTTAGACTGGTGACCACAGTCAGTTCATTTTTTGCTAAAAGAGAGAACATTTGAGTGGTACTAGATAATTGGCTTTATGTTGGAGAAGCAATGCCTTCCTGGCAGCAAAGAACTACAGGACCCAGGCCATCGATAAGTTTCAATATGTTTCTTGAAAAAAGTACAGACATGCAGTGGAAATAAGAAAAAACTTTAAACATCTAATTAAGGTAAATTTATCATTAGGGCTCTTTTAATCGGAGTGCTTGCATTTTGTCGATTACAAGGGTGCCGTGATTAATATGTTAATTGCAGTGCCCCTTTTCCCCTTGCTTTGTTTTGTCTTATGACCAATCACAAATGCTCTGCATGCTGCATTTTGTGACCAATTGGTCCATTATCATTTTTGAATATTGTTAAAAAACACACTTCTTTTAAGTGTAGAAAATCTCAATTGTATCGCAGCGTTTTTGCAATACTGATCACAATTTTCAGTGGAAAAGAGCCCCTATATGCATTAAAAAATGGATTTCAATTCTGACAAGTGCTAATGTACAGAAGCCAAACCGAGCACTGAGAGCGCTGATAAAACCCGAGACCGGAGTTGGAAATAAAATCTGGAATGCGTGAAATGGCGATCCTTACTGTGGAGGTAAGTTAGAGCAGAGTTCCCCAACCCTGTCCTCAAGGCCCACCAACAGTACATGTTTTGCAGGGAACCACAAACATTCACAGGTGAGGTAATTAGTGTCTCAGCAGAGCTAATTTACTACCTGTGTGGATATCCACAAAACATGCACTGTTTGGTTGGCCTTGAAGACAGCGTTGGGGAACACTGAGTTAGAGTACTGCCATATATTTAAATTTCACCTATGAGTTATATATGAAGTGGGCTAGATGTATACTGTATGTAAATACTTTTCTATAATCATCAGGTTTAGTTTTGTAACTAAAGGGTAAAACATGATGGAAGTTGAAAGACCCTCACAAAGGTGCTCCAAGACCCTGGTGTTCTACACAAAGACACTATAACCCTGACCTGAGGAAGCAGGTAAGGCCCGTAAAACGTGTTGTCCTTTTAAATGTCCAATACAATTGTGGGGATTTTGTATACCCCACCTCTCACTCAAGGCAAGATTGATTATTCTAACAATCTTTATTACAATTTTTGTTGGAGCGCCTCCTCCCATCCCATATAGAGAAATGTAACTGCTATAAATTGTTGGGTTACGTCATTATGGATTTGATGCTGGAATATTTTATCTGCCCAGTATGGCTTAGAAGGTGTGTTTTGGTAACAGTTAAGTTATACACAATGATGCTTGTGTGTTTCAAAGACATTCACAAGTACCCTGAATTGTAAACCCTTTGTAGTCCTCTGTTTTACTCCTTCAGTTTTGTCTGTCTTTTTCAGGATCCTTAACTTCCTTATTAGAAATGAACTTGACAAGTAATTAAAGGAATTGATTTGCACACCTCGATTCTTGCCAAATAAGTGATGTACCATCTGCGGCACAAGATGTTCTTCCTTGAGGACTCCCCGTGCACCTGAACTTATGGATGTAAGGGGGGGAGCCCTGCAGCAGGTGACATGCCACAAGCACAGACATGGCACATTTACTGCACACACGCAGCCCTCTGTCCATTCCCCTTAGAGGCGGACAATGATTGCAGCCATCTTCCTCATTATTTACCCTCATTGCACTGAACACCGCACAGGATTATTTGTCTGTGAATCACCTGCTGTATTTAGCTATCTTATCATAGCCTCCTATCAGCTGTACCGTAATCAACACTGCAAATGGTGACCTTATTTTACCCTTTCTTCACCAATGGCATATAGATAAGATAGATAGACAGATAGACAGATAGATAGATTGACAGACACATACATGCAGTGATTAATGCTAACTGAGCAAATGTATATCCATAACGGATTCCCCTTTGGGTATGCCACAGACACTAGGCTGTTGAGGCACAAAATTCAGTAAAGCTGCAACAGAAATTTACTATTGAGCACTGTAAATATGAATTTTATGTCACATGCAGTGGGGCTCCAATAGCCCCTTATGACTCGGGGCTATGGGAGCCTGCTCCACCCCATTGCACAGAGTAAGCACAGGGAGGGTACTTATATTCACTTAGTCTACGCTGCACCTGGTCCCCTCTTCTTCCTCGCATACACGTGCTGCATGCTGACATCCTGAGGTTCCCGACGCTAGTTGTGTCACCAGGAGCCTCAGGGTGGCAGCATAGAGCACGTGGCTCAGGGGAGGAAGTGGACACTAGATGCAATATGGACCTGGTAAAAACAAAGTGTAGTAGGGGTGTCTTGGCACCCTCTAGGGAAAAGGCACAGGAGACAAAAACGGGAGCCCAGTAGTGCAATATGTCAGATGTTAGTGTGGCAAGTATATAAGGAAAATGCTACTCACAAAGGAGGGTTGCAAGGGGCAACCGACCACAGAAAACAGGTGGAGACCATTAAACCGACTCCACTCAGGGTGGTCCTGGCCAAGACCCAGGTGTGGTCTCTCTCTTGAAGAAAAAAGGTGACAGATGTCCAATGTGGTAGAAACCACAGGTGTTCTTTCACCACCCCTCAAACAGGATGTGTGTGGGGGTATACTAAGCACATTAGGAAGAAGAGGAGCCCTGGTTGGATAAAAGTATCTAAAAACAGCTTAAAATGAAAAAAATAACGAGGTATCTTACCTCAATGATGAAATCTTTGTAATTTTACAAAAGATGTTTTATTTAGCAGAGGCTATGCTAAATAAAAAATCTTTTGTAAAATTACAAATATTTCATTTTTGAGGTAAGATACCTCATTACTTTTTCATTTTTAAGGTGTTTTTAGATGCTTTTATCCAACCATGGCGCCTCTTCTCCCTATTGTGCTGGTAAAAACAACAGTGCTCCCTGTGCTTATTCTGCAGTGTGTGTGGTGTGTGTGTGTGTGTGTGTGTGTGTGTGGTGGGGGGGGGGATGAGCAGAGAAGCTAGTCATTACGGGGAAGAACAGATTGTCCGACCATGAGGCAGGTGGGGGGGGGGGGGGGAAGCACCAAGATCATTTGATGGGGGGGCCCTGTCATGAGAGCTGCAGTAATAACAATTTGCAATCGCAAAGCTGATGCAGGCAGAGAGATTGCAACTTAGTTAAATCCCATGGGCGTACCTCTATTAACTTTTATTGACATAGCACTTTTTTTAAATAACCGGAGATGCCTAGAAAGCATAAATCGCTGATGAAATCGCTCTAGTAGATACCAGGCCATAGGATGACACCACACTAGCGCTTTGTCGATCGCCGATGATCGGAAAATGCATCACAATCATTCACCATTGGTATGAACAAGCCCTAAAAGAAATGTGTTACCACAATTTAAATTATGTGGCCCGTGTCCTACCATTTTGGTCATCGTAAAAAATCAGCAAAACGCAAAAAAGCATGCAGAGTGAAAAATGGCCTTTGTACCCATTTACAGTGGCCATTGCGTTCCCTGTTACAGCAGAAATACAATTCAACACAACTCGCATTGCATTGGGTACAGTGAAGAATTCAGTCAATGAAAAGTATACTTCACTTTTACTATTAGTGCGCATTTACCGATAACGTCCGTATAGGTTATGCACTGTAGTATGGTAAGCCACCTTACAGTGTGCTGTTACAACGCACCACTGTGAATGTGGCCTATAGTGTCTGATTATACTGTATACTGTGTAGAAATTGACTTGCTCAATAAAATTATTTAGAGCTGTTGTGCATTTATGATCAAATTCCATGTTACCTACTTTCTAAGTGAAAAGATGTCAACATAGCAGCTGCAGAGAACACACATGTAATTATCTTCATAAGAAATATTAGGTCTTTATAGAAATGTAATTCAGGGTTAGTTATACATCAATAGGAAATGATTTTTCTTTAAAGGAATACTATCGATACCCAAGTGTTCTAAAATGACAGTGTGCAAATAATGTCTAAGTAGCTGTGTAAACATTTTCCTACTTTCATGTTAAATATCAGAGGCAAAAGCTGTAATTTATTGAGGGTAGGATTTAGCTATATTGGGACAAATCAATTGCAGAAGGGGTGTCTGCTTCAATGCACAGCCAGAGTTGCATATCAGACTACAGAAAGAAAATATCAAACATATCAAACTCTGAAAGCAAAAACAATATGAAAAGCTGTGAGAATTAGTTACATTTCCTCTGCTCTCTTCAGACAGGTCAGTCAGAAACACAGGACACAGGAGCTGCAGCTGTTGGGAGCTCTCTTCTCTGTCACACACAGAGCTACACATAGAGTTAACTGATCAAGTGTGAGGGGAATTTCCCCTCTCCTCATGGCTCAGTCAGCCGTCAGTAAAGTTTGAAAGTATTTTGCTAACAGTAAACAAAGAAGTTGCTACTAAAATGTATACACCAAGTACTTAGCAGCACTTCCCAAACAATTCCTGTGTCAATTGAAAAAAATATGTGAATCGATAGTATTCCTTTAAGCCTTTGGCATATTTTAAGCATTCCTGACAACATTGTTTTTGCTATTTTACTGCATCACACAAATTTGTTTAGCTTTTACACGTAGTAAATGCCATTTTATTACATTTTTACATATCATCTTACACTGAAAAACGCATATTTTCATCCTTATAAGTACTGTAGAAGGTTACTTTGTGAAATCATTCAACACAGTGGCAAAGCTCTGCGAAGGGCGAAGATGAAAAATTACAATTAAATTAGTCACCTAGTGTGTGCTACTACCATGTGGAAGATTAAGAAAATGACTAAACGGCTTCATGCGCAAACACTGCCCAGAATTATTGTATGCACTTAATTAAAGTGAACTAAAGTGAACCTGAACTCTTGCAAAGGAGACAAGAAAACACACCACACCCCACAAATCCACCTTGTGTGTGTTTATAGAGAATAGCCTGTCTAATTCTCCCTTCTCAGCAAGTAACGAGCTAGTTAAATTTCAGCTGTTAGCTGTCCCGTTGACTCAGTCGAATTCTGAGCTAATATGTAATCATGGGAGGTTAACTCTTTCTGTGCTCCCGAGAAGTAACCACTTTGTAGAATCTCAGAAAGAGTTCTATAAGCTGGAACAATGATTTTTTTTAAAGGTTAGTATGCTGTTGCTTATCTTTTAGAGCAGAAAGGAAGTTCTGAGTCCAGGTCTGCTTTAACCACCCTGGCGTTCTGATTAAATCGCCAGGGTGGCTGCGGGAGGGTTTTTTTTAAATAAAAAAAAAACTATTTCATGCAGCCAACTGAAAGTTGGCTGCATGAAAGCCCACTAGAGGGCGCTCCGGAGGCGATCTTCCGATCGCCTCCGGCGCCCAGAATAAACAAGGAAGGCCGCAATGAGCGGCCTTCCTTGTTTTGCTTATATCGTCGCCATAGCGACGAGCGGAGTGACGTCATCGACGTCAGCCGACGTCCTGACGTCAGCCGCCTCCGATCCAGCCCTTAGCGCTGGCCGGAACTTTTTGTTCCGGCTGCGCAGGGCTCAGGCGGCTAGGGGGGCCCTCTTTCGCCGCTGCTCGCGGCGAATCGCCGCAGAGCGGCGGCGATCAGGCAGCACACGCGGCTGGCAAAGTGCCGGCTGCGTGTGCTGCACTTTATTTGATAAAAATCGGCCCAGCAGGGCCTGAGCGGCAGCCTCCGGCGGTGATGGACGAGCTGAGCTCGTCCAGACCGCTCAGGAGGTTAAAGAGGTATGAAACTCAGAATTTCCTCTTTGCTTTAAAACATTAAACATAGCATAAAAGTGATAGAAAACAAAGAAAGACTGGTATAAAGTCACTAGAAGGCAAACTTTCACTTCACTGAAATTAATCTAAAACATTGCAGGTCTTATAACTGAGTAACTGCTGAGCAAACAAAGCAGAGAAAGTTAGGAGGAGCTTCTCAGATTTATTTAAACTGCAAATGACAGCTCAACACAATTTTAAAATTTTGTCCACTGTCTATTCTCAGGTTTGCTTTAGGACCCTATTTTGCCTGTATTTAGATGATTAGTGACATGTAAGGAAAGTATAGCTCCAGTAGACCTGGTAGTAGTATCCAATAGAAATCTTAATGCATTCTGGCAAAATTCTCACTCTAGCACATGTCCAGGAACAACAGAAAGTTGTGGTCAATCCAATCAAAAGGGCTATATTTTCCCGGACTGGTAGTACTGTATTCAGTTGAAGTCAAAACAGCTTAGGTTAGTCTCATGCTCAACTATACCTCTCAAAACAACTGCGCTCCAAGAGAGTTTTCCAACAAAATCGTATGGCCATGGAAAGTGTGAAAAAAAATTTGGACTGGGTTTACCTCAGCATGACCTTTCCTGCTCTTTTGCAGTCTCTGTTGGATCTCAATGAACAGCTTACAGTTGCCACAGCTAGGTAATATACCAAGGTCCATTCACTGTATAGACTACACAGCAGCATGCTTTGTTCTACGAAGTAAGGAGGAGCCGGAGCAAGCTGATGGTACCTTTGAATAGCAATCCAATGTGTCCACTTGTTAAAGAGTACCCGAGGCAACATGTGACATGATGAGATAAACATGTATGTACAGTGGAACACAGATTAATAACTAGGCTGGTTTTTTTTAATTATTTTGCTGTCTGAAAGAGTTACATTTCAGGCATGCAAGTGACAGCCTCTGTCTTGTCCGTACCTTGTCGGGAATATAGTAAACATCACTGATAAGCAAATTACAGCCATAAAAGTTTTTCTGGCAAAATACAACTTCAGAGGGCAAAGAAGTGTTAAAAAAATAGAAAAAGGTCAATAGTTCATGTATTTTAACTCTGAGACACCTAACCTCCCTGGCGGTAAGCCCGAGCTGAGCTCGGGCTATGCCGCGCAGGAGGATTTCTCCGGCTCTACTGGGGCGATTCGCCCCATTCAAAGTGCTGTGCGCGCAGCCAGCACTTTGCTAGCCGCGCGCACAGCTTGATTGCCGCCGCTCTGCGGCGATCGCTCGCACGCAGCGGCGAAAGAGGGCCCCCCCCCCCGCCAGAGCCCTGCGCTGCCCGGACCAATGAGTTCAGGGCAGCACTATGGGCTGGATCGGGTGCACCTGACGTCAGGACGTCGGCTGACGTCCATGACGTCTTCCCGATCGTCGACATGGCGACAGGAGAAGCCAAACAGGGGAACGTGTTATATACGCGCACCCCTGTTTGCTATTAGTGCCGGCGACGATCGCACTAGAGGGACACATGCGCCCTCTAGTGGTGTTTCATGTAGCTACCACTCTGGTAGCTTTACATGAAACAAAAACAAAAAATAAAAAAAAAAGGATTTTTGCCCATTTGGCAAAAAAAATTAACCGCCAGGGAGGTTAATAGGTTGCCTTTGAACAAAGATAATAAAACATTCAATCTACTTTGTAAATGTTTAAATATAAAATTAAACCATGGTATATCTTAAAAATCATTTTTAGGAGTAGGGGGATAAATACAGTTGTTTATCTCATCAGTTTATTTTCAACTCGGGTTCACTTTAAAGGGAACCTTAACTGTAAAAAAAAATTAGTTTTACTTACCTGGGGCATCTACCAGCCCCCTGCAGCCATCCTGTGCCCTCGCAGTCACTCATGGCTCCTCTGGTCCCCCACTGCCAGCTAGTTTCGTTTTTGCTGACTGGGAGTCGGCCGGCCGCCATGCGTACGTTTTTTCGCATCCCTGCTGGCGCTGGAAGCTCTTGCAGACATCAACAAGTACATTTTTATGTGTTACAGGTGTAATGCGTAAAATTTTACGCATTACACCCGTAACACGTAAAATGTGCTTATCGATAGCTACCTACACCAGCAGGGATGTGTAAAAACGTACGCATGGCGGCCGGCCGTCTCCCAGTCGGCAAAAACGAAACTAGCTGGCAGCGGGGGACCAGAGGAGCCATAAGTGACTGCGAGGGCACAGGATGGCTGCAGGTGGCTGGTAGATGCCCCAGGTAAGTAAAACTCTTTTTTTTTTTTTTTTTTTTACAGTTAAGGTTCCCTTTAACAGGCAGTTGACAGGCACTGGGGGGACTTTGAAAGGACGCATAAATTGATCATGAATGATCAATGTGGTTAACCTAAGATTCAGTTGTGCACAGGTTTTTAGTTTTATCAGAGATGGAGGTGAAGTTGTTTTCATTCCATGCAGACATGGTTTAGTCAGGCTCAGTCCTATCTCCCTCCTCCCCTTTGCCTCAAAACTCCTTGAGCGTCTGGTTCACAAATGCCTGACCCAGTACCTCACTGCCAACTCACTGCTAGACCCACTGCAATCTGGATTTCGGCCTGCCCACTCAACCAAAACTGCTCTCACCAAAGTGGTCAATGACCTTGCCTTAGCTAAAGCTGAAGGTAAATACTCTATTCTCCTCCTCCTTGACCTTTCAGCAGCTTTTGACACAGTAGATCATCCCTTACTCCTCCAGTCCCTCCAGTCCATGGGCATTCACGATCTCGCCCTGACCTGGCTTTCATCCTACCTCTCCAAATGCTCCTTCACGACCTCCAAGTCCTCGTCCACCCCCAACCACCTCTCAGTAGGAGTCCCCCAAGGCTCGGTCTTAGGTCCCCTACTGTTCTCCCTATACACATCCTCCATTGGCAAGGTTATCGCCTCCATGGGTTTTAACTATCATCTGTATGCAAATGACACCCAGATCTACCACTACACCCCTGACATATCCACCACTACCATGGGCAAGGTCTCCTCCTGCCTATCAGCCATCTCCTCCTGGATGTCCGCTAGGTTCCTGAAACTAAATCTAGACAAAACGGAATTTATGATCTTGCCACCCCGGCCATCCATGAACCTCCCAGATGTGCATGTCACCAGACTACCATTAGCCCTACCTCTCAAGCCCGCTGTCTGGGTGTCACCCTGGACTCCGCACTCTCCTTCACTCCCCACATCCAAAACCTCACAAAATCCTGCAACTTCCACCTTCGTAACATCTGCAAGATTCGTTCTTTTCCTGACCTCCGCCACCACCAAACTCCTCATCCATGCCCTCATAATTTCCCGCCTTGACTACTGCAATGCCCTTCTGTCTGGTCTCTGTATGACCCGAATAGCCCCACTGCAGTCCATCATGAATGTGGCAGCCAGAATTATCCACTTCACTGGCTTCCTATCCAGTCCAGAATCAGATTCAAGATACTGTGTCTGACCTACAAATCTGTCCACAAAACCTGTCCAACCTACATTTCTGATCTTACTCAGAGGTACACACCTAGCCGCTCACTCCGCTTTTCCAATGAACTTCACCTGACCGCCCCCCACATCACCCAGTCCCATGCACGCCTCCAGGACTTCTCAAGAGCTGCTCCAACACTATGGAACTCCCTACCTCCACCCATTAGGGCAGCCCCCTCCTTTAACATCTTCAAGAAGGCCCTCAAAACTCACCTTTTCACTCTGGCCTACTACCCCTCACAAGTGCTCTAAACCCACAGCTGAACTCTGGTCCCCTACCTTTCGTGTCCCTACCTCTCCCTCTAGATTGTAAGCCTTTTGGCAGGGTCCTCCTCCTTTTGTGTCCTACCTGATCATGCACCTCCATTACTGTAAACCCATGCTATGCATTTGAGTGAACCTAACTTCCCTATTCTCCATGCTCCATCCAGTGACTGACTAAGCATTACCTTGTACTCATACTGTGCTGCATTATCTGGTCTTTCTTGTATTCCTGTGTTGTCATATTGCTGTACGTCACCCCTAAATATTGTCTGTAACCTAAACTAATGTCCAGCACTGCGTAATATGTTGGCGCTTTATAAATACAATAAATAAATAAAATAAGGTACATGTGGGCAGATGGTAGCTTCAAAAATCTTCTCATTGGATAAAACTGAATAGGGAATATATTTTCAGTCAGATTGCTTATAAAATTGTAAAGAAAACTTTAAAAGTACCTTTCCCCTCTAACTGACCTCTCCTTATTTCTCGATTCCAAACTTACACACATGAGGAATACACATTTTGATTTTAAACTACAGGTTTGAAAATGATGTTTTTCTGGATGCCGTAGCGGCAGTCTGCTTTTTCGCTAAAGCATCTCAAGGTCAGTTTGTTTGGCACGCTCCCAGCTATGCATATTGCCCATTTGTTATATCAAATCTGATCCTGCTTGCCTAAATGGAAATGTGTTTGCTGAATTTGCTGTTCTGAGGAGAAAACAACTTTGTTTTCCAAATAAAGTTATCTTGAATCTGGAACACGGACTGTGCCTCCCTCACACATCCCAAGCAGACCGGAGCTGTCACAAGTTAATTAACCTGCACACTAATTGCCTACATCATTTTCTGACGTTGCCTCAAGCTTTTACAGAAGCCGGTGGCCTTCTGTTTTCCAACATGGGAAAAACGTGGCATTACATGGACAGAACTCGCTCAGAGCAGCCAATGTGTCGAAGAGAGGAACTTAGCACTATGCTCAGCATAAAGAAATACTCTGGTCAGCTGTCAGGCTTCTGGAACTTTCTGCCAAATTCTAAAGCTCAATGTACAGTAATAAATATTAGAATGTATCTCAGCAGCTGTAAAATCTAAGGAGGACTTAAAAATATTTCCAGAAGTAGTTTAACAACTCCGTTTTCCAAGGTGGCTGTCGTGCAAAAGCACAAAAATTAAAAAGAAAATATATTTTAAGTTGACAGATGTGCCTGACCTAAGGTGAAAATAAACCTTTTCTTTGTCAGCTTTGCATTTGTATCCCAGGGACTGAAAATCTCTCTCCTCGGAAAAAAATAAATAAAATGCTGCCGTCCGTGCATATAAAGGCTCTCTGGCAAGTTCCATTTTAACTCAAGACCAATAATAAAAAATGACAGTGATCATTTAGAAAATGCCAGCACAGCACAGCAAAAGAATGGCTGGGTTGATGACACTAAAAATAATGGACAATATTACTGGTACATGGTGAGGTACATATCCTCATACCACTAATATTTATTATGGCTAAAGCTCCTTGCTGAACAAGTTCCTGCTCCCAGCTGTTTATAGAGCTCAGACGGAACTTGTATACAATGTAGCAGAGTGTTGTGCTGTATTTGCCAACGGAAGAGACAAAAGGAAAGAGTTAATTTATATGTTTACTGGGAAATTATAGTGGTATGAAACTCAGCATTTCTTCTTTGCTCTATACGCAACAGTTAAACATATCACTTTGTTCTTCAGTGGAAAGCTTGTTAGCTTCTGGCGGCATATGAAGAAGTGATAACATTATCTTTTGTTTACATTCCTTTGTTTGCTACATTCATAGCTGTGCTGAAAATGAGCTTTCTCTGCTTTTGAAGCAGAGAGTTGAGAAGTGATCACTTGATCGATTTTAATATACAGTATAAATATGCTGTGCAAGAAAATGCAGTGGCCGCTTTCAGAGCAGTCACAGCCTGAATCACATGCCGGTGAGATTTGGACTGCGTGCTGCAGTTTACCGCAGCATGTACCCTAATCCCTATAGCCGTGAATGGCATGGCTACAGCGATTCAGCTGGAGCTTCGCAACTGCAGAAATGGATGCAGCACCCCACTGGAAATAGGCCCATTGTAAACAAACTGATAAAAGGTGATTGGCTCTTATCTAGACAGAAAAACAATCTTTTATTTTAATATGCAACATATGCCTGTTTCTACTCTCATTTTAAGACTTATGCTACTTTCACTTTATATTCCAATTCCAAAAGATTAAACAGCCACAAGCAAAGCTTTATGTTGATTCAGTGCTTAATTATTTATTAATTAATTATTAAAAAATAAATAAACACATTTTCATAATTTGAACTACCAAATGATTCATCAAACCAATTCCAGGCAGCCTAGGTCTGGAGCTTGACCAATGCCCACAAATAGCAGGGGCAGCAGTCTGGAAATGAAGGGGGGAGGTTGTCCCTCTGTTTTGGGGCCACACCCCAACTGCTGATACGATGTGCCTCTTTAAGGATGAGGGTCACACTTCCCCATGCTTTCCACTGAGCTGAACATATTCACACATTCAGCACCATGGAGAGTGTCTTGTGCTATAGTTGCCAAATAAGTTCCAGTTTCAGCACTCAACTCACTAATCTATAAAGCACCAGCTAGCTTGTAAGAGAAATGTTCATCAGTTATGTTCTGTTTATCTCTCTCTAGAAATCGATATTGTAGATTTAATTTATTTTTACATGTTCTTTAAGCTATCATTAAAATATGTAAAAACGAAAAACATACGTTGTTTTTTCTTAGCAAATTGTATTATTGTCTCTCCCTGCTATGCACCAGTTCAGCAATGATGGGAACTACTTTCCTGACATTGTCTAGTATGCTCTAGTAAGTATGCTCTATACTAGTTTGTAACCAAATTACCCATTTTACATACTATAATGCTTTGACCATGCTGGCAAAAGAAAGTGTGCAACGAGCAGGTAGGCTGGCCAGCATCACTGTATAAATCCTTTTTCAGGGAGTGTCTTTATAAACAATAAAATTAATGCTGAAAATCCCCCATGAAGAGATGGACTAGTCCAAAACCTGTCAGTTCAGTCAGATTTCTACTACCTACTGTAGGCTGGATAGTGTACTGGTTAAGGGCTCTGCCATTGAAATGGGAGACTAGGGTTCAAATCCTGGCTAGGTCAAGTATCTATTCAGTAAGGAGTTCAAGGCAAGACTCCCTAACACTGCAGGGTGGCCTCTTGAGCGCATCCCAGTGGCTGCAGCTCTTGAGCGCTTTGAGTCCGACAGGAGAAAAGTGCTATATAAATGTTCAGATTATTATTATTATTACTGTAAGTGACAGCAACATAGGACATAAGTAATGTATGGCTCGTTTTACTCTGAAAGAAACATACCACTTATCGGTATGTGTTTACATCTATTTTAAATTTTTTCCCCGTTAGTGGTCCATTGAAGAGAAAATTGCCATTTTTTCTGGTACTTCCTGGTACTTTGCTTCAGGAGTCTCAGTAGAGGTAAACCGCCACACCACCATGGAAAAACGAGTAGTTTATACCCCCCAAATCCCAGGGCAAACATCCACGACTTTCAAAGTCGTAGATTTTGCTGCCCTGGGAGGCAGAGCCTTGAGCTGTAGCTCTGCCTCTACTGACATCAATCCCCGCGGATCTCCACCTCTCCCCGCCCCTCTCTGTGAAGAAAGCGTGAGAGGGGTGGAAAGAGGCGGGGATCACTGGCGATTGACTTCAGTAGAGGCAGAGATACAGCAGAAAGCTCTGCCTCTTTCAGGAAGCGCTCCCCGGATTTCTCCCCGGGAATTTGGGGGGTCTAAGGCCCTCGTTTTGCCGCGGAGATGCAGCGGTTTTCCTCTGATGAGACTCCAGAAGCGAACTACGAGGTAATAATAGCAATTCTCTCTTTAAGTCTTTCCTGATCTGGCAAGAGACAGGTTAAGAACTCTCAGCAGGCAGTATAAAATATTCTAATGTATACGCCAACTGTGGGCTATCTTACCATTCCTCATTTCCCTTTATTAAATCTAAGGCGATGAGGAGAGATTTCCGTTTCATTAATTCCCTCGTTAAATGTGTTTTTTGTTTAGTGCTTTCAGCTGTGTAAGGCCCATTTATTATTGCTGCATGCTCAGAGTGTTTCACTTATTATATCATCAGATTAAACTATCCTAAATAATGAATGAGTCTAATTACTGGGAAGCTGTTAGGGATCAGCTACACTTGAGATTTTAATCGCTTGTGAGCATAAAAGTAAACCCCTGTTGCCGAATGCCTCTGTTGAAAATCGATAAGTTGCAAATAAGTCATTTGTAAACAAGGAGTTAATTCTCATGCTCATCCACTATTAAAATCTCACACGTATCTGAAACCTTAGAGCGTGGCGTCGACAGCAAGCCAGCTAATCCTGAGGATTACAGTATTGCCGAGCATCGACCACCAAGAAACCGCACTGCCCGCCGCGTACCTTTCCATGCTGTGCGCACATATGCCAAATCATTGTTTACATCTTTAGAGTCTGAGTTCAAAACTTTTCATGCACAGGACAATATCTTCCTCTGTTGAGTGAGAGAGGCTATTTCTGCTAACTGGCCTGGCAATAATGCTGAATCTCTGGCAACAATATCAGTTGCAGTGATAAGAATGCTCATAAGAGAGCAGATCAACATCATTTGATGAAAGTCAGACAACCTGACCTGAGTACTTGTTCTATGTGAGTGATTTTGAGTGTTCCTGTTTCATGGCCTACGATTTATCAAAAACAAGGTTTCAATTGAGATTACTGAAATTTTACAGTTGGAACGCGGAATTACGCAAAATTCCTACAGAATGTAACGGTTACGAAATTTAGCGCTGACGGAATTCTGGAATTCTGCGGAATTGGAAATTGCGTTTTCCGATCATCCCTAGAAAGTTCACACAGGCCATAAAAACGGTCCATTAACCGGACCATAACGGACCAGATCCTAACAGATGTGAACAGATCCTATGTTAATCAATACAATTTGCTCACATTGCTCCATTCAAACAGATTCAAACAGTGCTGGGGAGCCTTTAGATATCAGATCACTACACCATCCAGCCAATGTCTATCATCCTATAGGTGGCCACACACCATACAATTTTTTAAATATCTGTTCAATTTAAGAATTGCAATCAATTTTTCTGACTGATTGTAACATTTCAAAAATCTGACCAATGTACCACACACGTATGTTCAAATTTTTCCCAATTATGTTAAAAATGATTGACAAAATTGCTAGGGTGTGTATATTAATAAATTGACACTCTTTAGAAAGATTGAAGAAAAATGTCTGGTATTCCGGATCGATAAAAATCGAAGAAAACTGGAAATCCGATCGGATTTTTCAGTGCAACGGAAAAAAAGCCTTCGATTTTTTCGGGAGATCCGATCGTTTTTATCGAATTGCCATAAAATTGGATCATTTTATTGTATCGTGTGTGGCCACCTTTAGTCTGTGTGTACCTCAGTAACTTTCACGTATGCATGTAGAGTTCTTTTCCATCATTTTTAATAATACTTTGGTTCACAGAATAAATTAAATAGAATCGAATGAACAAACTGTACAATGTTAAGCATTTTTAAATAACATTTTAAGGTGATTATAGCACCAAACAGAATCCTTTTGCTTTAGTCCTTTTAGTCATCATGTTCACATCGAGTGCACTACTAGTTGAAGGACTAATAATGAATAGGCATTGCAGCAACTGCTACAAAATGTTTTTTTTTTTTTTTTATCTAAAATTGAAACAAACTAGACAACCTTGTAAACACATATGTGGATAACAGAGAGAAAAAAATCTCAAACACCATCAAGCTTAATAAAATGTTCATCTACGGTAGCATGTATCTGTTTTTTGGAAGACTGTTCTAGATATAGTCATTTGGGTAAACGCTGTACTCAGATGTTATGTTTTTTTTTTGTCTGTATGAAGATTTAAAACACACCTGAAGTGATTACAATATGGAGACAGACATCTTTACTTCCTTTTAAACAATGCAAATTGCCTGACTGTCCTACTTATCATTTGCCTCTAATACTTTTAGCCGTAGACCCCTGAGCATGCATGTGGGTCAGATGTCTGACTGAAGTTTGACTAGAATGGCTGCATGCTATTGTGTGTAATTCAGACACTATTGTAGCCAAAGAGATGAGCAGGACTGTCAAGTAACCTGGTATTGTTTAAAAGGGAATACATATGGCAACCGTCATAAGAGACACATGACTTGAAGCAGTTAGCGGTGGGCTCGCTGGGTAGGGTTTCCTTGATTGGTGTCGTGCTACAGGGGGATGAAGCAGGGAACACTGTCTGAGAAGATCCAAGCCATAATGTATTGTTGGATTTGGTATTTGATACTCTGATATTTTGGGATTGCAATGCTGCATTTATTGATGTTACTGAAATTATTGATATTGACCTGCCTTGTTGAATGCTGGTCAACCAACTTTAACCAATATAACTTCATCACGAATCACCATCCTAACACCTAACCTTCTCTTCAAAATCAATTATCTTCATGCTGCCTTAGGGCCTTTTTCCACTAGCCTGCGATTTGCGATTTGCTTCTGATCGCAAATCGCAAGGTACATTAAACTAATGGAAACTGCAGCAGCAATTTCCATTAGTGCGATCCGATTGCGATGCGATTTTGGTCAAAGCGCAATCGTCGTCCTGCCGTGTTTTGTATGCGATTGAGCTGGACTATAATGAGTATAGTAGCTCAATCGCAATCGCAATTGCATGGTGGAAATTAAAACGCGATTGCAATCGTGATCGCATTTCATAGTGGAAAAGACCCCTCAATCTAACCACCCCACAACCCTTATCTGTTGCCTAAATCAACCCACCCGAAAAAAAAAAGTAATTCACGCCTGGGACCTAAACCTAGCCCCCTCTCTTCAATTTTATCTTCTCCCGTATACTTAGTTCTAACCCCCCCCCCTCAAACATTAACCCCTTCATGATGCCTAACACTCTCCCCAACTTTATCCCTTATCTGGTGCCTAGCCCTAACCTCCACCCCAGGTTTAAGCCCTCTCTAATGCCAAATCTCCATTTAGCCCTGACCCTGCCTCTAACTGTAAAGGACCTTTGAGGAAAATATCCTGAGTGATCCTGAGTGATCCTGAGATTTACGGCACAAGAACACTCCTGGCGACGATAGACCCAAGCTAAGTTGACTTTTCCCCTCCAGCTCGGATGTCCTTTATTAACCACTTCATTCTCATACCTAATCCTAACCTCCCCCCCCCCCCCCCTTTTCACCAAATGTTAACCCCTTTTTAACACCTAACTCTTTTCTGATCCTTAACCTAAACTTCTGACTGTAAACACCTATGCTAACTTCACTCTACTGTATCCTCTAACATTAACTTTTCTAATCTACAGTTAACCCTGATAAAGTGTAATAAGTGTCCCAGTGTTGGAAAAAGGTCAGTAGTTCATGTATTTTATCCCCTTTCGCTCTCAGAAGTTGTATTCTGCCAGGAAAACTTTTATGGCTGTAATAAGCATATCAGTGATGTTTACTATATTCCCGACAAGACAGAAGCTGTCACTTCCAAGCCTAAAAATTAACTGTTTCAGACAGCAAAATAAAACAAGTAAAACAGCCTGGTTATTAACATGTTTTAACTGTACATACATGTTTAGCTCATCATGTCACATGTCGCTTCGGGTACACTTTAAGCCCCTGGCACCCAATCAGTCTTCCAGCAGCAAGATTTCTGTCTCCTGCAGTCAAGTTCCCAAATGACTGGCAACAGTCCTTCAGCAGTAACTATCTTGGCATCTGCCTATAAAGTAACGTATGCATAAAGGCAAGCTCCGCCACTGAGTGACTAGGAAAACATTTATGCTTGGAGCTGGCCTTTCATTTGAATAAATCTGAGGTTTGATGGATTGATCAGTAACCTTTAAATTCAGAGAAAGTACACCTTTGGAAGCTTTTCACAGAGAAATAAGAAGTGTTATCGCGCAAGCTCGGGGCGCTGCCTACGATCGAGAGATAAATGGCCCCTTCCTTGTTGTTTTCTTATTTTGGCTTCGAGAAGTTAAGGAAAAAAATGAAAGCCGAAGAGTAGAAGTGAGAGGCGACCCCAGTGTGCTCTATCCAGGGACTAGCTGCCTCTTCCCAGGCATCCAGCAGCCGCGTGCACAGCACTGCCTCCTCCTATCTCTTTGCATTTATCTGCTCATTTATATCTCTGATTTATGGAGGCACTCTATACATGACGACAGAGCCATAAATTCTGCCGGATGTCTGTGCATGGAAAATGAACCCTTTCCCTTACAGAATCACCACGAGAACTCAATGGCCCAAGTAAATGAGTGCAGAAAGGAGCAGAGACGGCAAAATTCAGGTCGGGAAAGGGTGCAGACACCATTGTAAGCGGTAGAGAGAAAGATTGGGGTCACCCTTGTATAATGACACTAAACCAGTCTATTACAGCCCATAAAGCTGAGCATCAGCAGCTGTGGCGTCACACGATCAACAGATAAACTTTCAGCTTTGTGTGTGCCTTCTCTCTGCTGGTTTCATAGTTTTCTCGCAGATTAGTACAACACAAGGTTATATTTATAGGATTCAAGTCTATGTGTACTTTTAGTGTTTCACATGTGAATTTTTATTTTCCAAGAATAATATTAACCTTACACAGTCCTATTTATTTAAAGGAAGTGCAATAAAGACAGGGCAGGAGATTTGGAAGCAGCCGGCGCCACCAAAGGCTGCAATAGGAATTGCGGCTATAGCTGAGCTCAGGAAGTCGAAAGACGGAGCACAAATTCTTACAAAAACACTGGAATTCGGCCACCAGCAATAGCGTCTTTCCCCTATTATCCATGGAGGCCTGGAGGGGGAACTGTAATTAGCGCCGCCGGGACTTGGGCAGGAGCAGGGTGAGCCGTATATATTGGCTTTACCCTGCGCCCAAATCTCCCGGTGGTACGCATTTAAAGGATACCTGACCGGAACCAATATACCTTAATTACGCACAGAGCTATGTTCACGTTGGATCTACATTCCTCTGTGTGTTGTCCATTCCTCTCCTCATTCTCCATGGTCCCTCATGTCGGTCACCACAAGTATAGCTCGGAGTTACTGATCTGAGCTGCGTATTCCCAACTTCGAGCCTGACTCAGGGTTACCACCAGGGAGGATAAAGGGAACCTAACGTCTACTAAAAAAAAGCCTGGCACAGGGTGACTGTAGGGGACCAGTAGAAGCCCCAGGTAAGTAAAACTGGCTTTTTTTCAATAGACTTTAGGCTCCCTTTAAGTCATTTCTTAATGTAAACAGAATGAGCCATATATTCCTTGCATAGTTTTAAAACAAAGCTAATAATGCAAGCATACTCACTGCTGATCAGTGTCGCTTTTAAAACATTTTAAACAAACTTAAGTATAAGTGCACTAATGCTAGCAAATGCTTACTTGATTCGGCAAACGATCAATATCCCTGATCAGAAATTCTTAGCAGAGTAGTGACTATTTCTCTCCCTTGCACCACTCCGTTTCGATTTCGGCAGCAATCTGTTTGAAAGTGGATGAAAACTTTGCCACCTACCGCTTCATACTGATTCACGCAGTACAAAACTATACGGCCTTCATTCCTCTGCCCTATCCTGACCAATAAAAAGAATGGCTTTGATCAATGTTTTGAAGGAAATGGATCGAATCAGGGCTTAATCTTTAATCAATGTTCGTTTGATTCAATATTTGTATTTAGAATGTCTAATAATAGCTATCATAACACTTCAGATAGTTTATATATACAGGACAGTGCAGTACAATGCTACGTTTTAGTTTTTGCTTGGAGCTCCTGTTTAAAGTGGATCTGAACTCTTGCACAGGACAGAAGGAAAAAAATAAGAAATGCACCCTGTATGTATTCAGAGAGTTTAGCCTGTCTTAGGGTTGGAACCCACAAGAGCGATTTTGTGAGTGTTTAGGGAGCGATTCAAACAGTTAGCGATCTCCCTAAACCAGCATTTCTCAACCTTTCTACCATGAAGGAACCCTGCAAATAGCTTTTGGATCTCAAGAAACCCCTGCAAACATTTTTTTGATCCCGAGGAACCCCTGCATTTATTTTTCTGGAGGGATGGTCGTTAAAAGTATTTGTGGCTGTTTATTTCACTATCCCCTATTACACTGCCGCTCATTATACTGTCTCCTAAGCCCCCAATTTTGTGCTTCTTGTTACAGTACCACCCAGAGCCGAGACAAGGTCCTTCAGCACCCAAGGCTGAGACACCAAAGTGCGCCCCTCCATCCCTCCCACCCCAGCAGTCACACACTGATTGCTATTAGACTAAGAGGCCCCCAATCCCCCAACTCCATAATCTCTAGTTATCTCACTTGCAGTCACTGCCATGTATCCCCTTTTCTTATTCATCTCTGCTTCAAACACAATAGGGGAATTATGGCTGAGTGAGTTGTGCGCCCCCTCCTACACTGCGCCCTGAGGCAGGAGCCTCTCTAGCCTTTGCCTCGGCCCGGCCCTGGTACCACCTATTATAATGTGCTTTATTATACTTCCCCCATGATAGGGGAAATGCCAGGGAACCCCTGCAGAGTACTCAAGGAACCCTGGTTGAGAAAGCCTGCCCTAAACGCTCAGCTAATGTTAATGGATGTGCCAAATTCCACTGGAGCGATTGCGATTACCAAAATTGCAGACGCAGGACATGCAGCATTTTTAGCATTTAGCGATTCTGAAATGTACAGTATATTTATGCTGGCATAATCGCTCATCAAAACCTACACAGAGCAATTTTGCTAGTGATCTTACATTACTGCACACTATAAATACAGTAAGTTAAAAATAATTGAAAGGACCAATCAGAATTAAAAACACTAATCGCTACACAATTCATGGCAAAAAGTTGACACTTTTTAAAAACGCTACCAAAATCACTCATGAAATCGCTTACAAACTGCTCGTACAGAACACTAGCGATTGCGATTAGCAATAGCGTTTTGTAGTGGTTTCCAGGCCTAATTCACCCTAATCTGTGACTAAGCATCACTGTAGTTTGATCTCTTGGTTGTGGCAGCTCAGTAATCTCCTCTGCCACGGCAGTGCAGCTAATTTGTAAACACAGGATGTTAACCCTATGTCTGCTACCATGAAAGCAGGAAGTAGGCATACTGCAGATTTATTGCATAATTTGTATCAGCTGTAACAAAGAAATGTTTTTCTTTAATGGTTATTATGCGTATCTTTTAGAGCAGAGAGGAAGTTTTGAGTTCAGGTCCACTTTAATAGGATCCGTGCTCTAGCTCGGCCATAAACGTTACAATTCACCCTGCCGTATGTACAGCAGCAGGCAAGATATAGCCTGATGAGAATGGTGATGGTACCATGGGAGGCAGGAGACCTATTATCTCTTAAAACAAGCACAGCCCACAGTAGATAAGGTAAGAGACGTCTACTGGGACATGATTTACAACAGCTATTTCCAAAAACAGGTTTGTAGTAATACAGTAGTATTTAAATATAGTGTTTCTCAATCACAGGCCTTGGTAAAACTCATTACACTTATCATTGCCAAGAGCTTATTGGTTCTGCGTTATGCGGAACCCTTAATCTCTCCCTGGCTTCCACTGCTGTCCAGCCTCTCTTACTTTCTCACCCGGCTGAACTTATTGTTGAGTTTCATTCTCCCTGGGTCAGCATAAAACACACGTCTAATCGCTCACAGTTATCTATCGCTTTGTGTGCCTGTCTGAAACAAAGCACAATATCAGAGCTGTGTATCTCTCCGTTCCCGCCGGTGTCTGCCTATTGTTCTGCCAGAGGAAAGAACAAATTCCTTCTCTTCATAATATATAGCTTTCAGGGGTTTTCTTGCCTATACATCTTGCTAAGCATCTCCTATTTTCCTTTTAGGCTCTGTGCCCATCTGCCAACGGACTATTTGCGCCCAGCGGGAGTGGACAGTGTAGAGCATTGTGTACAATAAGATGTTCTGCTTTGGTCCGGCTATAGCCTGGTGCAGATGGGTTTCCTCTATAGGCTATATGGGGAACACATCCACCTGCCCAGTATTATCGCCGACGGCACAACAGAGGTCCGGTCCCCTTACCGCAAACAATCCAATAAATCCATTGCAGACTGACAAGTATTAAAGAATATCTTTAAAACAGAGGCGCCAAAATAGGATAAAAATGTCTAAAAACCATTTAAAAGGGGAGAAGCGGTGGACTTACCTCCCACAACATTAAACAGACAGGTATTTGTTATTTATATCAAAATTAACATTTATTAAAGACAAACTCCTTTTTGCAACGCGTTTCGCGGGCACATCCCCGCTTCCTCAGGCAATAAATGGAGATAACTGCAAAACAATGCCAGAGAATGCCACACTCACACAGATGTATACTTATGTTTGTTGTCATACATAAATTTAGCTTAACAACATATAAAACATTATTCATTGCAGGAATCCATCATGTATAAACATATGATATGTACTTCATATATAATTTAACATAAAAAGTAGAATAAAACAAGTGATAGTGATAATAAGACAGAAAACATTAGTACAATATTATCAGGGGCATAGGGAATTAATTGGGACATAAGTGGTAAAAGATTATGTCCTGTCATTGGTGATTAAATAGCTGTGGGAACTAGGGTTGCCACGGTATACCAGTACGACGATATACCGTGGTTTGATTGTGCATGGTATTCATACCATGCACAATCTCGTTTTACCGGTTTTAGGGGGCGGGGCGACATAGCGGCGGGGATGCGACTCAGCGAGTGCACGAACAGCGGCAGGGATACAAATACTCACTTGCGGGCAGCCAGCTCCGTCCTGAACAATGTACTGGCTTCATTGAACTTCCTGTTCTTGCATCACATTTCCATGAAACAGCGCCCCCTGGGTGCTATTACAAAATGATGCAAGAACAGGAAGTAGAATGAAGCCCTTACATCGTGAAGGACCTTGCTGCCAGCAATTGAGTATTTATCTCTGCAGCTAAGTCCCCTCTCCCTCCCGGCTCTCTGTGCTGCGGCCAACTAATTCTGGCTACACTTATCCCTTTCTACCTATGCTGTGAGAACCTACTACTGGCTACACCTATCCCTGGCTACCTATGCTGCGAGCACTTACTACTGGCTACACTTATCCCTGGCTACCTTTGCTGCGGCCACCTACTACAGGCTACCTAAGCTGCGAGCACCTACTACTGGCTACACCTATCCCTGGCTACCTATGCTGCGAGCACATACTAATGGCTACACCTATCCCTGGCTACCTATGCTGCAAGCACCTACTACTGGCTACACCTATCCCTGGCTACCTATGCTGCGAGCACCTACTACTGGCTACACCTATCCCTGGCTACCTATGTTGCGGGCACCTACTACTGGCTACACCTATCCCTGGCTACCTATGCTGCAAGCACCTACTACTGGCTACAGCTATCCCTGGCTACCTATGCTGCGAGCACATACTAATGGCTACACCTATCCCTGGCTACCTATGCTGCAAGCACCTACTACTGGCTACACCTATCCCTGGCTACCTATGCTGCGAGCACCTACTACTGGCTACACCTATCCCTGGCTACCTATGTTGCGGGCACCTACTACTGGCTACACCTATCCCTGGCTACCTATGCTGCGAGCACCTACTACTGGCTACACCTATCCCTGGCTACCTATGCTGCGAGCACCTACTACTGGCTACACCTATCCCTGGCTACCTATGCTGCGAGCACCTACTACTGGCTACACCTATCCCTGGCTACCTATGCTGCGAGCACCTACTACTGGCTACACCTATCCCTGGCTACCTATGCTGCGAGCACCTACTACTGGCTACACTTATCCCTGGCTACCTTTGCTGCGAGCACCTACTACTGGCTACACCTATCCCTGGCTACCTATGCTGCGAGCACCTACTACTGGCTACACCTATCCCTGGCTACCTATGCTGCGAGCACCTACTACTGGCTACACTTATCCCTGGCTACCTTTGCTGCGAGCATCTACTACTGGCTACACTTATCCCTGGCTACCTTTGCTGTGGCCACCTACTACTGGCTACACCGATCCCTGGCTACCTATGCTGTGAGCACCTACTACTTGCTACACCTATCCCTGGCCATCTATGCTGCGAGCACCTACTACTGGCTACACTTATCCCTGGCTACCTTTGCTGCAAGAACTTATTACTGGCCACACGTATCCCTGGCTACCTTTGCTGCGAGCACCTACTACTGGCTACACCTATCCCTGGCTACCTATGCTGCGAGCACCTATTACTGGCTACACCTATCCCTGGCTACCTTTGCTGCGAGCACCTACTACTGGTTACACCTATTCCTGGCTACCTATGTTGCGGGCACCTACTACTGGCTACACCTATCCCTGGCTACCTATGCTGCGAGCACCTACTACTGGCTACAGCTATCCCTGGCTACCTATGCTGCGAGCACCTACTACTGGCTACACCTATCCCTGGCTACCTTTGCTGCGAGCACCTACTACTGGCTACACCTATCACTGGCTACCTATGCTGTGGCAACCTACTACTGGCTACAGAGGTGGGCCCCGGGTCCAAATAATTGTATAATAACGTATACCGTCATACAATGGTATTTTTTTCGACGGTCATCATACTGTGGAATTTTTATACCGTTGCAACCCTAGTGGGTACTGGGTAAAATTACATGACAAGTATTAAAGGCTTCTATATATAAAATTGGAGCCGTTCACTGTCAGTTTTGTGTGAACAGAGAATGGACAAAAATGTCCATTCTCAGCTCAAGTAAGAACATGGCTTTATTGCATGCAGCCCACAATAATCCCAGGCAGGCGGATGCGTTCCTCATATAGACTATGGAGGTAAAGGACTCCAGTCAGAACACAGCGGACCATCCAAGTGGACACTACACTGTCTGCTCCTGCTGGCCACACATGGTCAGATGGCAAATGGGAACCAAGCACAAGACAATTTCCCTTAAAGGAAAACCACTGAGTACCACTGAATACCAACTATGTTATTTGGAGGGCATGCCTGCTTCATTAGTAAGGTTTTGAAAAGAGATTGTGCTCATCTCATGTGTTTTTTTTTTTCTATGATGATAGCTAGAGCCTTATTTTTCTTCCAGGTGAAGGGACTTCAACCAAAGTTTTGCTGAGGAGCCTACTGATTTCTTGTTACACCTGTGCTCAGTTCATGCACATTATTTTGGGCTTGCCCACAATTTGTCATAACCCACCCCATGAGAGGTGGGAGGAACAAGGAAGTTGCCAGTAATATGTGGTAATATGACCATGGGCTCTTTGTGCAAATGTGTGTGTGTGTGTGTGTGTGTGTGTGTGTGTGTGTGTGTGTGTGTGTGTGTGTGTGTGTGTGTGTGTGTGTGTGTGTGTGTGTGTGTGTGTGTGTGTGTGTGCGGTTGCTCCAAAGCCAGAAGCACATGTTTTCTCTATGGTCCAAATTAACTAACAAAGCCAGGAGGGCATGGCTGCTCCATGATCCAAATCAACGCACAAAGGCAGAAGCGCATGGCTGCTCCATGATCCAAATCTACCCACAAAGGCAGAAGCGCATGGCTGCTCCATGATCCAAATCTACCCACAAAGGCAGAAGCGCATGGCTGCTCCATGATCCAAATCTACGCACAAAGGCAGAAGCGCATGGCTGCTCCATGATCCAAATCTACCCACAAAGGCAGAAGCGCATGGCTGCTCCATGATCCAAATCTACGCACAAAGGCAGAAGCGCATGGCTGCTCCATGATCCAAATCTACGCACAAAGCCAGAAGCACATGTTTTCTCTATGGTCCAAATTAACTAACAAAGCCAGGAGGGCATGGCTGCTCCATGATCCAAATCAACGCACAAACGCAGAAGCGAATGGTTGCTCCATGATCCAAGTCAACCCACACAACCAGAAGTGCATGGTTGCTCCAAGATCCAAATCAGCCAACAAAGCCATAAGCGAATGGTTGCTACATGATCCAAATCAGCCAACAAAGCCATAAGCGAATGGTTGCTCCATGATCCAAATCAGCCAACAAAGCCATAAGCAAATGGTTGCTCCATGATCCAAATCAGCTGGCAAAGCCAGAAGCGCATGGTTGCTCCATGATCCAAATCAACCCACAAAGCCAGAAGCGCATGGTTGCTCCATGATCCAAATCTACCCACAAAGCCAGACGCGCATGGTTGCTCCATGAATGAAGTTATGGAATGTAAACATGACAGGCAGGTAGCTAGTAGGGATGGTCAATGCAAATAGTTCTGAGTTGGTGCAGGAGTATGCAAATTCTGCATGCAAATGCATGCAACTTAAAAAATGGACCCATCAAATTCTACCCTGGTAAGATTTGATTAGTCAGTTTTAAAGCTGCATACATTTGCATTCAGAATTAGCACATTCCTGCATTAACTCTGAAGTATTTGCATCCCATTGACCATCCCTAGCAGCTAGCTTTAGCTAAATATAATCAGCAGCTTTCATGTTTCTTCTGTAGCAAGCCCTCTTCAACTGACCCTACAGCAAGACTGGCAAGGGCCTATTGTCCTCCTTTAGGGCTAAAGCTTTTAGGTTGCACGTCTGTAGCATTAAAAGTCAAAAATGCTGTTCCGTTCTTACAGCACATAACAATACACTCATAGGAGGAATGCTGTATGATTATTTTTAAAGCCATTTCCGATAAGAATGAAGAAAGCAGCATAAGTTCCATTATACTGGCTAACAATACATGCACCTTGCCATTAGTATGAGTCGAAATAGTTGAGCTGTCGTATCCCACAGAAGTCTGATGATGTATTAAAATTTCCTCTGTCAGGGAAGGGGTTAGCAGCACAAATTGTAGGTAGTGAGCACCTATCCTGACATGGTGTCCTTGAATCTACCAGCGAGCTGCTGTAAGATGACAGTGAAGGTCAGCGCATGTAATTTGACAATAATGAGAGTGCTAGAATATTAGACAGACCCTCCCCTGGGCCTTGTGCAGCTTCCAACACGACAGACGGTGTGAAATATGACACAGAGACAGTGAACAAAACCCAGAAGGAGCGAGGACACACGTCACAAATACCAGACCTGCCTCTATTACACTGGCCAATGTGCAAGACCTTCTGTCAGCAGACTCAAGACAGAACTCTTAATCTGTCATTGGCTTGTTCAGGAAGCACGGACGTCTTGTTATGGAAAGCAGAACAAAGACATATGCGTCACATGACCAGACTATACCTGGCCAATGTTTCAAAGAGCTACGTCTATTGCTTGGTATAGATGTCTGACAATATATAATGAGATCTGTAGCTCTCATCCTACCAGGTTTTCTTCATTCGCCCTTTCGCATCCCACTGTATATATATACACACAAAGGGTCAGTATGAAGTTATAGTTTCCATTTAAAGATGCACAGTGCAGCTAATCCCAAAACTAAAGCATTAGGATTGGATACTTGCCTAGAGGACTTCAGAATGGGAGCAAAGTGATGAACCTCATTCCAAATTAAGCAACCGAGGAAGGTCCAATAGACCGAAATGTTGTGATTTTGTACTGTGACAATCATTTAATAAATTGGTCTAAATAGGCACAAATCCAGGTGGAGACCCAGTCATTCCTTTTATTTGGCTTAAAAATAAGACATCTTCTTAAGTCCTAATGCATATTTTGGAGGAACAATTAAAGTGAATTTGAACTCTTGCACAGGACAAAAGGAAAACACAGAGAAATGCATTCTGTATACATTTAGAGAGTTTAGCCTGACTAATTCCCCCTCATCTGTGATTAATCACAACTGTAATTTGCTCCCTCAGCTGTGTCAGCTGGCTGCCTCGCAGAGCAGCTAACTTATAAACACAGGAAGTTGTCTACACCCATGAAAGCAGAAAGTAGACACACTGCAGATTTACTGCAGGCTTTTTTTCCCTTAAAGGTTATTATGCTGTTGATTATCTTTTACAGCTGAGAGGATGTTCTGAGATCAGGTCCTCTTTAATATAAGACCTGGTCTTATTTTCAAGGAAACAAGGTACATAGACATCTATCCTTCAGTGAGCTTGCACAGGCCCTGCCAGGCTGCCACATGCTCAGTCTTTCTACTTTGCGCAGAGCTGTGTGAAGCGATGTGAAGAACAGGGGACTTTGAGTTTATATTGCACATTCTGATAGCTTGACCTGCCTTCCGTTTCCTCAGCTAGAAACATCCAGCTTCCATCCAGGTTTCAATACTTTCACAAAATGATCTTGCTTATGTAATAACCCCTTTATAAATTGCATAATATACCGATATTGATTTATACAGCTTATCTGCCAAAGGTCAATGCACCAGATCTAGCAATCCCAGCAGTCTTTTGTGTGTGGGAGCAGTGGGGTTAACAGCGGTGATTGATGAGGGAAGTCAGCGATGTATGGATGTGATGATGACAAATAATAGCTCTAGCGAGGCCCAGATCAGTGATTCTCCCGGAGTATGGCAGACATGTCTGGTGTCCCCGCCCGGCGCTGGAGATTTATTTTATCTGCACTAGGAAGTGTAGCATGAAGGGGAATCTCTTAGTGTGGCCTGGCAGGAGCCTCCGCAATGGGCATGCAGTTAATGGGAACTCTCCGCCTGGCTGCAGCCAGGATTTAAGTGTTCTGTAAAATTACCGCCATGATTTCAATGTCATTGGGATGTGTTTTTATGATTATGAGCCCTGGCTGCCTTTTAATAACGTTTGGTTAAACACCTCAGGATTTCAGCTGCAGAAGACTGGGTGCTGCCTGAGCAAGGTGTGATCATTAACCCAGTATCTGTCGTGCTGGGCTCTGAGGTACCCGTACTGCACAAGTGATGCAAAGTTATGTCTCTGCTGGCTGAATTAGAAAAAACCTTCCTCAATGCATCCTAAACCAATCTACAAATACATTTTTTCCTTTTTTTGGTATTAACCACTTCACGCCCACAGTGCTAACCCCCCCCCCCCCCCCCCCTAAAGACCAGGCTGTTTTCTGCAGTGCTGGGCTGTGCAGGCTTTTCAGCCACCAACACAGCCCAGCTTAGGAGCCCAGCAATCAAACTCACCTCCTTTTTTGTCCCTAAGGGGACATGCCGCCGGAGGGGTCCGATCGCTGCGGCAGTTTGCATTTTTTTTCTTTAGCCTCTACAAGGATCTCTCTCCGTCCCTCCCTCCTCCCTCCCCTTCCCTCCTCCCCTTTCGGCATTTGATTTGGAACAGGATGGCGATCCGTCCTGTTCCGCCTCTCATAGGCATCAGTGCTCCCCGTCCCCTGCGATCTCGTACAGCGCTACCGGGGGCCGCAGCGCTGTACGGATTTCTTTCCCCTTACGTTTACAAGCAGCCTGCTAGCTGCGATCGGACCGGAGTTCCGTGAAGCGAAGGGAACGATCGCGCATGCGTGCGGCCTTTCCCTGGCAAACTGCAGCCCCAGGACTTGACGTCAATAAGCGTTAGGCTGCCGCCGCGTTCACGCCCCTTGGCGTGAGGCGGTCTTTAAGTAGTTAAAGAGGGACTTAACATGCTAAATAAAATAGATTTTTTACAATATTCATGTATAAATTATTAAATCAGTGTTTGCCAGTTGTAAAATCTTTCCTCTCCCTGATTTACATTCTGAAATGTATCACAAGTGGCAACATCTTTAGTCCTGTCAGGTGCAGTGCCTCAAAATGTTTCTGAGAATTCCGAAGGCTGTGGAAATAATGTCTAGTCTCCTAGAATGCCTAGGCTAAACATCACCGGGAGGGCAGAGCCACACACCAATATAAAGCTATATATAGGTATAGGAAGTGTTTCTGTTGCTGAAACCAAGAAAATGACCATAAAAGTGGGTATCTTGAATAACTTACTGCATTCCACTATATGTCACTACAGTGTCTCTCTAGTTATTGACTAAGTACCCCAGCCCAAGAAATTCTTAGGAGATTCTCAGACAATAAAGTAAAACATTGAATTGAGAGTAACTTGGTTTAAAAGAACATTGCAATACATAAGGGGAAAAACTCCTCAGTGGTAAACTGGTTAAAGGATACATCAGGCAGCCCAAAAAAGAAAAGTTTGACTCAACGTGGGCTTCTTCCAGCCCCTATAAGTGTCTGTGTTTCTTGCCGCAGCTTAGGAGTCAGCAAGTTGTCAGCTGTGCCTTCCCGTAATGGCGACCCACACAGGTGCAGAAGAAGACGATCCGACTGGGTCGCTGGCCGTTATGGCAGGAACAGCTGAGGACTGGGTGACTCCACAGCTGCGCCAAGAGACACAGACACTTTTGGGTCTGGAAGAAGCCCCCAGGTGAGTCAAACTTTTTTTTTTTTTTTTTTTTGGCCACCCCATGTATCCTTTAAATTGCAACTTTACTGAATATAACTTAAAGCGGACCCAAACCAAACATTTTTTTTAATTCAAAATATTTAGTTGCACCACTCTGACACATACATAGAAGAATAAACACTCCTTCAAGCCTATGAGCATTTCAGAGCATGCATTTTACCCTTCTATTTTCATTACTAGGGTTATACAGGTGGCAGCCATTACTTCTGAGCTTAGTAGGAGGTTTTAGATCATGGGTGTGTTTGTCATCAGCTACCCACCCTCACAGGGTCATTGTCTATGTGAAATCTCACACAAGCTGAGATCACCTCCCCTGTGACATCATCAGTAGCAGCCTGTGCTTTGTTATTGTTTTTTATCTCCTCCACCAGTCTGCCGGATTCTGTCCCGGCAATATGAAAGGAAAGGAGGGGTTTCTCCAATACATGTAAAATATTTTATATTTGTCATCATGCAGCTGAAAAAAGGCTGCTATTTATTATTATAAGTTAGAAAATAGATTTTATTTCTGAAATCTTGTATTTTTAATTTGGGTCCACTTTAATGATAACTATATTAATTTATAAATGATGTAGTCAGTGTTTACCCATTTTAACATTATTCCTCTACCTGATTTACATTTTTAAATTTATCACAGGTGGCGGTATCTTTACTGCTGGCAGGTGCATCAATGTGGAATTTTTTTTTCTTTGTATGTGTGTGTTCCAAAGTGAACAGAAACAACACCTGGGGCTATATACAATTCACTTATAGTTATAGTTAAGTTTTCTCCTAGGAGAGAATTTTTCATCTTCTGTTTAAACACCCTGGCATTCTATTTATTTTGCCAGGGTGGCTGCGCAGCGTTTTTTGTGTGTATTTTTTTTTAAATCATGTAGCTAGCCTATCGCTAGCTACATGATTCCCCCCTCCCTGCGGCTTCCCTCCCATCTCTCCGATCGCCGTCGGCGATCAAGCCCGTCCGGAAATCCTGTTCTGAACGTTGATGGCGACGATCGTGATGACGTCATCAACGTTGCGACGTCATCGGGAGTCCCGATCCACCCCTCAGCGCTGCCTGGCACTGATTGGCCAGGCTGCACACGGGGTCTGCGGGGAGGCCCTCTTTCGCGTCGGGTAGCGGCGCATCGGCGCCGAGTGGTGGCGATCATTTTGCTTGCTGCGTGTTTTAAAAAAAAATTACCAAAATCAGCCCATCGATGCCTGAGCGGCGCCTTCCGGCGGTCATTGATGAGCTGAGCTCGTCAATACCGCCAAAGAGGTTAAAATGACTTGTTACCACTCTGCCGTTGAAAAAGTACTAAAAAGCAGGTGATAAAAGTACTGTCAAAATTCTGCATACTTTCTTGCTTGCTGGTGGCTTAAAAGGCATTTCATTGATAAGGTGTGAAAATATCACCTAGGAGAAAATTTAGGGAAAAAAGTGAATTGCATTTGGCTCTGGGTCTCCCAGGCAATGTTGCCAACTCATCCCTTTAATTACTGACACATCTAAGTTATACAGGTTCTGGGGCTATTTGCACATAATCAGTGCCTTAACTGCATCTACCTAGCCACAAAACCTGTATAATTCATATGCGTCAGTAATTAAAGGGATGAGTTGGCAACACTGCTCCCAGGGTGCACTAGAGCAGAAGGCTGCATAACTAAATAGCTAAGGCTAAGCATCACTGGGAGGGGGGATTACATACCAATCTATATACAGCATTAAATACCTATAGAAAGTGTTAAACTTTCTGATGCTAAGACCAAAATAATGAATGTAAAATTGGATATCCTGAATAATGAATTACATTCTAATATATGACGTTGAGGTGCCTCTTTAACAATGAGAAAAAATACACCAAAATCTTCATAGTAAAAAAAAAAAAAAAAAAAAAAAAAAAAGGTGCTGCCTGAATTTTGTTAATTTATTCTTTGCAGTACATCATTTGCTTAGAAAATGACAGATGCACGGTGAACAAGTTTGGACATATCAAAGGATTCTGTGTAAATATCCTGTAGATCAGCCCATCTTCATCTTTAAACACAAATAAACCTTTTATTCATCTTAATGCATTATGTGGTTTGGTAGTTAAGATGTTAAAGTGGAAGTATGTTTAGTTATAGAGCAAATCCATCTCTGACTGTCACATACCGGTGAAAGATGAGCTCTTCACCAATTACACGGAATAAATCAAATCTTTATCTCCCCTTTCCTTGTGTAACTGTTGCGTTTACCATTCATTTAAACCGTCAGATTCTGCTGCAGATTGGCTATCAATCCAGAAGTATTCTGACATTTTCCCATTTTTTTTTAAATAAATCTTCTAATCAAATGTATTTAACATCATAACAGCTAAATTGCATAAACGAACATTCCATTGATCAAACATAGTAACACCAGATAATAGTCCAAAGGCTCAGTGCAATTATGCCCTATCACCTATATATGTGTTGTGTCAAAGTACGTGTTCAGCGCAGTCAATCATACATGTATGTAGCGTAGGTTCTGTGCCTGTTTGGTGCGGAGGTGTCACTTAAGGCTGGTCGCAAAATGCAATCGCTTTTAAAGCAAATGTTCTGTTATTTTATTTGTAATTCTTGTTTAAGGGGAATGAGAATCGCATTGCGATCAAGACGGAAATGCTGCATGCAGCCTGTTTGCAATTTCTATAAATCACAAAAGCTGCAGAGAGATAGGGATACATTGTTATAGCACTTAGCTGAATCTGAATCACTCTACATGCCACTGCAAGAAGCTTCCACTAATATTTTTTTCATTTTTCTTCGATTGGATTATTTCATTTGATTATTCCGATAGGTTTGAATATTTTTCCAACATGTCAGATCGGATTTTTATTGAAAAAAACGGGATAATCGTTTGTTTTTCTTGATCGAAAAAAAATGATTCTTTTCAACGTTCATTCAAATTGATCATTTTGGTAGAACAAATGGGAAAATCAAATGTTTTTATGATACCGTGTATGGGCACCATAAACTTGTTTTTTTATTTTTTATTGTAAGACCAGAGATTTTGGACTATTACCTGTTGGATTTATTCCTAAGGATAATTTCATATTTTTCTGATCAAGAACAGTATGAAAATGAAGAGATCAAAAATAAAATGTACATTTCTTCCAACGTAAAATGTGCCATAAGTTACTTTCTTTCTTATGTTGCTATCACAGTAGGTAGTGAAAATCTGACACTTCTAACAGGTTTTGGACTAGTTTATCTCCTCATGGGAAATTCTCAGGTATTTCTCTATTTTAAAAAGCACTTACTGAACAGCAGTTGCTCACCCCGACTGCCTAAATAGCGTGCAGTAATTAGGGAAGCTGGCTGACATCTTCGTATAGATCTTTTCCACGGAATGCTTTTGTAAGGAGCAAAGTAAATATTGAGAATCCCCCATGGATAAATGGGCTACTCCAAAACTTGTCCGATTTGTACGCTTGGTAGGCCAGGTAACAAACAGGGGAATTAAAATAAAGGCTCTGTCTGGCCCTGGTTCCCTCAGTGGCCAAAGAACCTGCTCCCTCAGTAGGTAGACTGCTGCCAGGGTGGAAGTAGAAAACAGTGAACTCCCATCCCCCAGCAAAACTTTGCATGAACTTTACAGCTGTTTTGTTGACTTTACCTCACCCAGTAAGTAATGTAATCGCCATGTATGCCCCCCCTTAAAGGATACCCGAGGTGACACGTGACATGATGAGATAGACACGTGTATGTACACTGCCTAGCACACAAATAACTATGCTGTGTTCCTTTTTTTTCTTTCTCTGTCTGAAAGAGTTAAATATCAGTTATGTAAGTGGCTGCCTCAGTCCTGACTCAGAGAGGAAGTGACTCCAGTATAACCCTCATTGATAATAAATTCCAATTATAAAACACTTTCCTAGCAGAAAATGGCTTCCGAGAGCAGGAAAGAGATAATGGGAATTTCTAATCAGTGAGGGTCAAACTGTTGTCACTTCCTGTCTGAGTCAGGACCGAGTCAGCCACTTACATACCTGATATTTAACTCTTTCAGGCAGAGAAAGAAAAAAAAAAAGAACACAGTATACTTATTTGTATGCTTGGCACTGTACATACACATGTCTATCTCATCATGTCACGTCACTTTGGGTATCCTTTAAAAGGGACCTTAAATCAAAAATTCCTCTCTGCTCTAAAAGATAAGCAGCAGCATAATAACCTTTAAAAAAAACATGTCTTTGTTACAGCTGATAGAAATCCTGCAATAAGTCTGCAGTGTGTCTCCTTCCTTCTTCCATGGAAGCAGACATAGGGTTAACATCCTGTATTCACAAATTGGCTGCTCTGCAGAGGACTGCTAAGTTTCCTGAGCTGACACAGCTGAGAGATCAAATTACATTTGTGATTAGTCACAGATGAGGAGGAATCAAACAGGCTAAATGCATACAGGGTGGATTTTTCTATGTTTTCCTTCTGTCCTGTGCGAGAGGTCAGGTCCACTTTAAAAAAAGATTTGTCATTGTGTGCCACTCACCCCCTTCCTCTCCTGCTGACCCTGCTATGATAACCATCATTGGTGTCAGTGGGTATCTATTACCCAGCACTGGTGCTGGAGACCATGAAGGAGGCTATTACAGGAGCTAAGCATGGAATGGGATTTCAACTTCTGCTGTAATAACAGTTATTCCTGCTCTAAGGTTACACAGACTGGCCTTTAGGCTACATTCTGCCACATGAGGGGAGAGATAGAAAATATGCTCAAATAAAAAGTTGTAAGGTGGAAGTGTCTGAGACACCAACTGGGGACAAAGGTCATGACAATGGAGTAGCACATCAGAAGAAGTACTGATGAAGCTGATGAGAAGAGAAAGGTTGCTGAAGGCAAAGCAAATGGACTGATGAACACACAAGAGAGTGAGGGCAGGTTTGTCAGCATGTGATGTCCCAACCTGTGACCTTTGCTCTCTTCAGTGCTTTGTTAGTCTGATTATATCACCATGTGAGAGAGAAATCTGAAATTGTCCGTCTTGTGAAGCTATATCAGCCCGAGCGCAACAGAGAATGAATGAAAGCACAGGGGAGTAACGGGTGTTAACTGGGGTTAATGAATGCAGGAAGTGCAGACAAAGCTGGGAGACTGACGAAGGCCACAGGGAGAGAGGTAAAGCAAGCATTTAATATCGATACAGGAAACTGAAAACAAAACAGGACACTAAAAAGGAAATAAAATAGCAGAGTAGTTTAAAATGATGCATTTTAGATTGCCATTGTACCCTGTCATAAAATCTGCGTAGACATTTAATGTAGGTTTTTGATACACTCTGTACAAGTATCAAATAAAAAGGTAATCAATCCAAATAATAAGGAAGAACTCGGTACCCATACACTTATCAACTTGGTGGCCAGTCGACCACCCAATTCGATAATTATTATCTAATAGGATGAAAATCGGTGCTGCCAAGTGCATGTCTGATCGACGATGCAACCAATTTCAGTCAGAGTACGTGGATCGGACATGCTGTGAGATGTGGTTGTGCCTGATCAGGTGTGCGGTGGTAAGTCATTTTCGCACTGAAAAAGTTATTTTCAATTTCAAAAATATATTCCTTTAAATAAAAACAAAAATGCTTTTCTAATATATATATATATATATATATATATATATATATATATATATATATATATATATATATATATATATATACCGGTATATATTATTTTTTTTTTTTTTTGTGGTATCTCGCTTAACAACAAAGCTTAATTTGCTGTTAACGCAAACTGCATGATAGTACATTCTGTGTGCCGATGCAGTTTACGTTAAAGGACCACTATAGAGGAAAACATAAGCAGTTAAATTCTGACAGTATGTAATATTAAAATTGGAAGATTGGGACGCTTCCACATCTGTAATTTGCAACAACGATGGTTCCCTTGTGTAGACAGAAGCAAAGCAAGCGTTCAATAGCTCCCCCCTACTTCAGTCTTCCACCATTGAGTTCTCTCCCTTATGCTTTAGAAGTTCAATACAGTCTACTTTTCTTTTTTTAGAGTTGAAATACTTGTAAAACGTTTTGGATATGAATCCCTAGCAATTTGATTTTAAGCTTCAATCTTTGCCCCCCCAAAATAATCTTTTTTACAACTTTTATTGAGCTCCTTATACTTGCTTAATACAGCCTCAGTCCACTCCTGTTTTACGGCCTTGTTATAGGCATTTTTTACAACAATATTCATTAAAAATCATTTTTAAAAGTTGCCATTTTCCTTTAGTGTCCTTCCCTTGTAGAATGCTATCCTAGCCCACCAAACTTGCATTCCAGAGTTAACTGAACTTTCCTTTTCTAAAATTCATAGTTTTAGTTGTTCTGCTTCTCCACAACATATCAGTCACAAGATCAAACTTTATCATGTTGTAATTGCTATTCCCGAAATGTTCTTGAATGTGCACATTTGATACATTATCTGGTCTATTTGAAATGTCCAAGTCCAGTAGTGCATTCCCAGTAGTGCATTCCCTCTAGTTGGTTCAGTTACCACTTGAGTCAAGTAACTATAGATCATGATGGTGACACTTGTAATATAATCCCTGTCATATAGAACCAATGTTGTGAGGGTCACAAAGGGGTGACAGCATGTGATCATTGGGAGAGCCTCATCAAAGTTCTGCTGGGGGCATCATTTCTGTACTGGATACACAGTTTTGTGTTTAATATATATATATATATATATATATATATATATATATATATATATATATATATATGTGTGTATATATATATATATATATATATATATATATATATATATTCTCTTTTTTCAGTCTGTGACAGATGACAAGTGGTTTCTGATTGGTTTACTTAGGTAACGCCTCCGCTTTCTTGTAATCCATTTATCCCTAATAAGTAAGAAATTACACTTAAAGAGACACTGAAGCGAAAAAATATATATGATATAATGAATTGGTTGTGTACTATGAATAATTACTAGAAGATTAGCAGCAAAGAAAATATTCTCATATTTTTATTTTCAGGTATATAGTTTTTTCTAACATTGCATCATTCTATAATATGTGCAGATTACACAACACTCTGCATTCAAAATGATTCTTTCAGAGCAGTCTGTGAACTAGAGATCTCTCCTCTGGCAAAGAAAAAGTAAATAGTTCAATAACAGTTGAGATAATAAAAGTCAGAAAACAGCCCTCTCCACGACTTTGAAAGTCGTAGAGCTTATTTGTTTTTTGGATAGAGATAACAACTGGAGTTTCTTAACTCTTCCTGTACTGGAAACAATTAGACTGATGTATCTGATCTTAATGTTTTATTTCCTAGCTGTACTACACATACAAATCATAATATCATAATTTTTTTTCCGCTTCAGTGTCTCTTTAAAGTGAATGTTTACCTGTTTTAAAAACAAAAAGTCAGATACTCACCTAAGGAGAGGGAAGGCTCGGTCCTAATGAGCCTTCCCTCTCCTCTCCCGGTGCCCGGTCCCGCGCAGGATCCCCCGTGGCAGTATTCGACCAGTTCGGTCAAATACTGCCACTTCCGCATGCCGAAGGGAGCTTTCGGAAGGCTTCGGGAGCACTTGGGCTCCCGATGACGCGGCCGCTCCTTACTACGCATGCGCGAGCGCCCTCTATGACGCGCTCGCGCGTACGTAGTATGGAGCGGCCCGTCTTCGGAAGCCCGAGTGCTCCCGAAGACCTCCGAAGTCCCTGCGGCGGCGGATGCGAACGGGGGAGCCAGCGCAGCACCGAGGGCACCGGGAGAGGAGAGGGAAGGCTCATTAGGACCGAGCCTTCCCTCTCCTTAGGTGAGTATCTAACTTTTTGTTTTTAAAACCGTTACCCATTGGCTTTAATCACTAGTCTAAAACCTGAGAACGTTGTTAATGGAGAAACAGTTTAGTATTAATCAGCTTAATGTAAATGCCGTCATTTTTCTTAGCCCGTCTGCATGAGTCTCATAGATCAAGATAATTTTTCATAAATAAGACTGCCACACTATGAATTTACCCTTAATAGTAAATAAATACATGGACAAATTTCTGTAGACCATATCTTTGAGGAGTCATCCCCCCAAAAATGTTCTTTCACATGGAAATGTGAACGTGTTTGTTTACAGTTATATAAAAAGTTGTCTTTTATTTGACCCTCCGTGACTTGCACTGAACTTCCAGAGGGCTGAACAGAGAAGTTCTTGTGTTAAGATGTTCTGGAAGTAAAAGCATTCGTACCTGTCTGGATAAGGACACAGTGCTGCCGTTAGCGGTGTATATATAATTTGTTTCCATAAAAGAAAGCTATGGTTCATACAAGGTCTAGGCTTACAGCAGATACTGGATGGCCCCTGTATTTCTACTTTCTCACCCACAAAGTTATATGTTTCTACAGAAAGCTTGAAACTAAAATAATTATATCATGAGAGTCTGACCTTTTCAGCATTTCAGAATCACAGAGGTCACAAAGTATCACAATGTCCACTTGTAAATCTGCTTCAGATGCACTCGCGCGCGCACACACACATCCACACCCACAACTGTTGTTGCCTGAAGGGATGGGGATTCGATTTCTTGGGCAACCATAGCATTTGTTACCAAGGATTGGGGGAACAGAGATGACACATGGCTCAGACTAAAACGGCTTCTGGCAGGTGGGGTGAGGAGGAGAATGATGGGTTCGAACGAGGGGGAGCATCATTTAAATATCAGGCATTTTTTAATCAAGCATGGGGACACTTGAACACTCACTCGCTTCTTGACTGAGGTGACCACAAACAGCAAACTTAGACAATTTCCATCCACCTAGTGCACGATCTACAGCCAGATTACTTAAGGGGAACCTGAAGCGAGAAAATTATTTAAAATAAACACATGACGTCCCTGCAAATGTATATTACACACTAACCTCACCGTCAGTTCCTCTCTTACAGTGAACCCTTCCAATTCTGACAATATTTTGTCAGAACTGAAATATACCAGTTGCGGTCAGTTATATATCAGAAGCTGTCAGTTACAACTGAATGTGCAAGGTAATGTCCATGTTTCCCTATTGCTCAAGTGGGTGATATTACAGTTTAACAGTGTGCTGACCAGGAAGCTGTTATGGGGTAATGTCCATTTTTAAAATGGAGGACGGATAATTCCATTTATCACAGTGGACAAATGGGACGCAGAAGAGGAGAAAGAGATTGAGGAGTAGACTACACAGGAGGCAAGTATGACCTGTGTATGGTTATTTTGACTTTTTATTTTCAGTTCAGGTTCTCTTTAAAGTGATCCTACTGTCTGAATATCCTGTAGCGGTTATCAGCTGAAGAGAGATGTTACATATCAGTCCAGACCACTTCTGTTACATTTCTCAGCACTGTCAGTCCTATACCTCTACAGGTACACCAAGCTGAAAGTGGAGTGAAGGCATTAAGTTGCTATGATCACTTGCCTACAGGAAGGAGAAGCAACAGATAATTGAGCCCAGCAAATCAGAGCTTTACAAATGTATCCAATTCAATTGAAGGAGGCGCACCACAGGCTAGAACTTTTGTTCTGTTTATTGCAATGTCAGCACACCCTACATGTTTTGGGAGTCACCCTTCATCAGGTGTCACGCCTGAAACATGTAGTGTGTGCAGACATTGCAATACACAGAACAAAAATTCTAGCCTGTGGTGTGCCTCCTTCAATTGAATTGGATATACACACTGTGGTGCAGGAATGGTGTACCTGCCTGGAGGAGTTCACCGCCATCAGCTCTCCTGTGAGGGATATAGCAAGCAGAAGCTCACAACCTTCATTGGCCTGTACATCTCAAATGTATCACCTGATGTCAAGTCGATCACATTTCTGCTACAAGTAAGCAACTTTAATATCTGAACATCTAGTGACTTTTCTTTCTCTGTCTTGTGAGTGGGCAGGGGTGTAATGACAAATCATTGGACCCTCCAGCAAATATTGCATAGCACCCACTCCCTTAGTTTTTGCCCACCATAACATCCCAACCTGCTCCAAGGGTGGCCTTTCATGCCTCTTCCCCCTCAATAACAAATGTGTCCAGCATAATACCTCCACTACTTCACACATCCATAGCAAGTGTGGCAAGTACCACCCCCTATAGCAAATTGTATCGAGTTACAATCTTTAACTCCTCCCACCCCCTTCCTATCAGGTGTGTCCAGCATAGCACCCCTTCCCACTTCCTAGCAAGTATACCAGTATATCTCCTGTTTACTTACAGTACATTCTTAACAAGTGTCACTACCACCACCAGACCACTCCTATTCGAACATGCAGAGCAGCGCAATGGAGTACACATCCCTGCTCCACCACAAGGTCCTCTCATCTCTCCTCTTCACAGAAGCCATTCAGTGTCGAGCAACATTCCCCTGTAAGGCTGCCAAATGCAGGTCATGTGAGGCATGCAGCACAGTGGGCGGCTGATTTCAAGGACAGAGGAGACAGGTGGACCTGAAGCTAGAGCAGGTATGTAATCTCCACTGTGCTACTCTGCATCTTCAAGAGGGAGTCTGATGGTCCCCCTTAGTCCCCATACTGTCTCAAGGTTTGAGGTAGTAATAGTTTTGTCGCTAAATGACCAGTGGGACATAGCTTGTGCAGTCTTTCAAGGACTTTATGACATCTGGTATGTGCAAGAAACAGCACAGAAGGAGGAGGTCTGTCTTTCTCCATCTGTACAGCGGCCCACCGGCAAAGGAACACTCCCCACACCTAAAGCTGCTCAGCCAGGTGGCTATACCCAGCTAATCAGCGATTCACAAAAAATGATAAAAGTAAGTAGAAATAACAAAAGATCCCCTATGATCCAAATTTCAATATCAGAAGTGTCTAATGCTGGATACACACGTTACATTTTTCCGCTCGATTCTGTGCTCGATTCGCTTATCTTCCACTCGTTTAACTTTTTCCATTCACTTCTATGAGAAATCTACCCAAAAAATGATCGGAAGGAATATCGGGCATGTCGGGAATTATCTATCGAACCCATCTATCGAGCGGAAAATCATATGGTGTATTCCCAGCATTAGTTATCGTATTTAAATGTACGCACATCCAAGTTCAACTTTAACATTACTGAGGTACATTCATCTAGATATATTTTCATTATTAGGGAGATTTTCTTTAATTGGAGTAAAGAAGTGCCTTATGAAAAGAGACTGGTTGTCTAATTCTACTATATTAGAAATGTTCAAGGGCACAAAGGGTAATTGAAATTCAGAGTTTATTGGTAACACAGTTATTGCAGCTGGCGCATAGAAGTATCAGTGTTAGGATGGGCTACTTCTGCACTGAACATTAGTTTAGAGAAATATGGCTGACTAATGCTGTGTTATGGTCTCTGCTGTAATAATATTGGTAACTCTTCAAACCAAACAATAACAAAAAAATTGTTATCTTTACATAGGATGGGTGGGCAAGCAGGCCCACTAATATAAGGGACACAACTACTTGCCCTGAGGTCTCTCTCTGCAAATCTAAAATCACTTGTGCTTAGCTAATAGGGATGCTGATTTCTTAAATCAAAAAACAAAAAATCGGATTTCTGCGGAAATACCGCATTACTACAACGCAGTAATTTTAGGCAATGCACAGAATTTAGAAGCAGTGGACCAATCACAGAATGCAGAGTTAAATCGAAAGTATTTGGCCAATCAGAGAATGCAAAAAAAATACCCCCCCCCCCCCCCCCAAAAAAAAAAAGACTCCTCGGAAAGTGAAAATCCGCAGAATCGGTATTCAGCATTGACGGAAATTGCTTTTATGCGGAATATGCGGCATTTCCGACCACCACTATTAGCTAAAAGCACCCGGGGAAGGGGTACATGTAAAAAAAAGTGCTATGGTAATAAAAGGGCACCTGTCAATTTGGGTGTATTGCGGATGGTAAAATATTGTGCATTCAGAAAAGTAATGTGCAGGGAGATACTACACCGGACACAGGACACTGAGTTCTGAGGCCTGTAGAGCAGGGGAGGAACTGGGGGGGGGGGGGACCCGTATGACAGGTTTCACATGTATACCGAGCAAGGATATGGTTTATCGGTCATTTTAAGTGGTTATATATGTCTGATTTTGTTGACCTAATACATATTGTTACTTTTACACAACAGGCAGTTCTGATTGCTTTTCTGAATGCATTACGTTCTTTATCGCACAGCACATGTTGTAGTGATTTGAATGGTGCAACACATTTCAATGTTACTGATAATCTACGTCCGGCTTCCCTAGCCAAACCTAATGCACACATGAACCCTCCTCTACCTTCACCTAAAATGAACCCCCCACAACTCTGCTGAGCACTAATCTCTCTTCAACCTGCGCCTAACACTATTCCCCCAACCTACACCTAACACTATTCCCCCCACCTACGCCTAACACTATCCCCCCACCTACGCCTAACACTATTCCCCCCACCTACGCCTAACACTATTCCCCCCACCTACGCCTAACACTATTCCCCCCACCTACGCCTAACACTATTCCCCCCACCTACGCCTAACACTATTCCCCCCACCTACACCTAACACTATTCCCCCCACCTACGCCTAACACTATCCCCCCACCTACGCCTAACACTATCCCCCCACCTACGCCTAACACTATTCCCCCCACCTACGCCTAACACTATTCCCCCCACCTACACCTAACACTATTCCCCCCACCTACGCCTAACACTATCCCCCCACCTACGCCTAACACTATCCCCCCACCTACGCCTAACACTATCCCCCCACCTACGCCTAACACTAATCACGAACTCTCCCCAGTGCTTGGCTATCTCTGCACTCACGGCTATTTTCTAACCCTCGGCAACCACTATAGCCGAACCTCCGATGCCAAAACTAACCGCCTGGTGCTTGGCTGATCTATAAGACCAAAGTGGAGCCACAGCCAAACTGAACAGAACTCAATGGCTATTGCTGCAGCGCTTCCACTATACATAGCCGGAATGTGGCTATAGAATAGCCAACAAGAGTCCCTGCCACATTATGATAGCTGAACTACAGCACCTCCAACACCCAAATTAACCTGTATGCGCTGCCATAGCTGCTAATTACATTAGGACCTATGGCATTGCCCAATTTACCACTGGGGCCTATGGCTCCATAGGTATACCACTGCCTGTAATTGTATAAAGAATGCGGATTAGCAGTTAGCCCTGGATAAACAGAGGCCACCCAGCAGAACTATTGTAAGGCCTGCTTACCAGTTTACACGCACAGTGTAAATAATGAAAAAAAATATAATATTAAACCTTTAACGGTCAATTCATTTAGAAGCTTACAAGTGCGTCAGACCAATCTATTTTAGCACATTTTTTAAATTTCGTATTTGTCACATTTCCTCGCTAATAATTAGTACTGCTGTAATATGTATTTAATGGCCAATTGTTACTGGGGGACAATTGTGAGACAATAACAGATGACTTCTGCTTTCAGTTTCTTTATATCGTCTGCCAGCAGAAAAACGTGTTCTGCCGGTCAAAAGCAGTGCACTTATCTCAAACCAGATAATTCCTTTAAAGCTGCTAATGAGTTAAAAGTCAATCATTCATATAAGCATTTGCAAATATCCTGTCTGGACGGAAAGTAGGAATTCCACCCCTTTGGGCATAAAGCTATAGAAGTGACTCTTTGAGTGTTCAGATGGAAACTACTCAGAAAGCTGATACATATGTGTTTATTAGAAAGAGAGGCTTGGATCGCCGAAACACATCAGCTAGGAAATGGTCCACCACTGGCCAGCAGAATAGAAAGCGGAGATGCTGCCTATTCAATTTAATAAAGCGTTAACGGAAATCTTCCAAGAATCTTTCTCCATTTCATCATTTAAGGCCCCAGGGTATCCAACGGATGTAAATTCTAATTGGAAATGGAGTGTGTATGTTTACACGTCCGTCTAGGAGGCCCTACCTCACTTCATTAAATCATTAACTAGATGTAACAGGGATGCATTTTGAAGCTTATTAATTGTGACTTGTTTTTCATTATGAGATAATTGTCAGTCAGAAAACATATCTGAGAAAAGAGAAAAGTTGTTATATGAAAGCTGGGGGGGGGGGGGGGGGGGGGGGGGTTGGTGTCTGGTGAAAGCCGTCCCCCTAAGTAAATAAAGACAGAGTTTGGTGTCCACAATCCTAAACAAAGACACGATCAGTATCATCTTCTTCTTACATAGTACATGTAGGGCATGAAGAACTAGAGATCACTGCAGAGCAGATCCTGGTGTGTTATAGGAAATCTGAAATGAGAGGAATATGGAAGCTGCCATCTTTATTTACTTTAAAAATGTTATTAGTCTGGCTGTCATGCTGAGCCCAGGAGTCAAAGTACCAGTCTGCATACAAGCTCTGGGTCAGAAATTCAAAGAATTTTAAGGAAACCTGACGTGAGAGACATATGGAGGCTGCCATACTGATTTTCTTTACAACAGTGCCAGTTGCCTGGCAATGCTGCTGATCTTTCTGGCATCAATTGTATATGAATTGCACACTTGAAACTAGCATATGGCTAATCCAGTTAGACTTCAGTCAGCGCATCTGATCTACATGCTTGTTCAAGGTCCCTGGCTAAAGGTATTAGAGGTAAAGGATTAGCAGGACAGCCAGTTAATTTGCACTGTTTTAGAGCAAGTTTAAAGTGAATCTGCAAAAAAAAAAACACAGATACTTACCTAAGGAGAGGGAAGGCTCTGGGTCCTATTGACCCTTCCTGTTCCTCTCACGGTTCCCTCGTTCCAGCGCTGGCTCCCCTGTTCAAATCTCCCACTGCGGGAGGCTTCAGCTCCGTACTGCACATGGGCGAGACGGTGCTCACGTATGCACAGTATGGAGCAGCCCATCTTTGGTAACACTCAGGCTCCCGAAGACTTCTAAAGCCTCCCGCATCAGCAGCGAGCAGTCTTCGGCCCACTGGTCTTAGTGGGGGTAACAGCGCTGGAACGCGGGGTCTTGGAACGGGGGGGCTTTATAGGACCTAGGGCCTTCCCACTCCTTACAGAGAATCTGTACTCTAAAATTCTTACAATAAAAAGCATACCATTCTATTCCTTATGTTCTCCTGGGCCCCTATGTGCTGTTTCTGCCACTCCCTGCTGCAATCCTGGCTTGTAATTGCCATTTTTATGCACTGTTTACAAAAAAACATGACTTCTAACCACTCTGAGAACAGCTTACTGTGTGACTCATGCAGAGCTTGGGGAGGGTGTGTATAGCTTCTGCTAATGACAAGCAGTGCTGCACATTCAGCACATTCAGCACATTCCAGCCTGAGCCCAATAGAGATGACAGAGGAAAGGAGATAAGATTTATTACAGAGACAGTGCAACTAGGAAGGGCTGCAGTAAGACAGACCACATTAGAACAGTAATAGGAACTTATAGGATAGAAGAAATAAGGCTCAAAATTGTGTTACAGAGTCTCTTTAAGTATCTGTTTTTTTTTTGTTTTTTTTTTCAGATTCACTTCAGACTAACATTAAAGGAAATAAATATGTTGGCCTCCATATTTCTCTCACCTCTGGTTCCCTTTAAGGCAGAGCATTAACAGATCAGCCAGGCAAGTGGCATTTTTAACAGGTGGTCAGCAATGGCACCTCCACATGCTTTTCAGTTGAGGGTTGTATTAACTTAATGTAATTAAACTTAAAATAAAACATACTTTTTGTTGAGAAATTAGCCCTCTTTTCATGCATCATTGCTATTAATTTATAGAGTTGCCATCCTCTGTATGTATTTTCTACTTTAGATAACACTGCAGAAGTGGTAACCAACATAACTGTGACAGCGACTATAATGACCACTTACCCACAGGATACAGTTTAAACTTCTCATGCTAGCATACAAAGCTCTACACAAGCTGTCACCTCCATACATTTACTCATTAATCCCCACCCAGAACCTCCACCCCTCACAGGAGACCATTTTGTCCTCTAGCTTGGTCACCTCCTCTTACTCTCGCATACAGGACTTCTCATGGGATGTCCCTCTCCTTTGCAACTCTTTTCCACAGCCTGTCCATCATGCTCTGAGCCTGGAAACCTTCAATCATACTCTGAAAACACACCTATTCAGACAAGCCTATAATTTGCCATAGGTAGCATTGGAAGTTCACTGCCCCATCCCCTGTATTTCCTTCCCTATTGTTTCCGCCCCACCACCCTCTAGATTGTAAGCTCGCAAGGGCAGGGACCTCCTCCTAGTGTTTCTTATATTGCTGTAATTTACCATACGAACATGTACCAACTCTAGAGATATCTCAAATTACACATATACTATGTGTGTATTTGTACTTGTACTATTGATTGTCTTGACTGTACAGTTGAACTTCTCATGTATATATGTTCCCCAATATTTGTTTTGTACTATTGTACATAGTAGATTATTGTAGATTATTATAGTAGAGTATTGTACATAGCTGTACGCGCTACGCCCCAAAACCCCTGCACAATCTGGACTCATCAGCTTGTCTGTCGATACAATAACAACATTACCCGAAGGAGCCTCTATGCAGTAAACCAGAGAAAACCTGTTACACATCTGCTTTCACCACTGGCAATATCTTTCCAACCATTAGGCCGAGTAGAACGCCAAGCGGAGTCGCCGAGAGGTCCCAAAATCAATTCTACTAGGATAAATTTAATTTTGGAGGAACATATAAAAGATGTCCCAAAATGTTACAGCGACGCTGGGATTAAACTCTCCGACGTGTAATTCTATACAACATAAATGTGTATTTATGTTAGCCTTTCAGTCTCAGGATCTCAGAATTGGGAATTATTGCAGTGTATCTTTCTTTACTATACTCCAGATGGTCCCAGTGTGAAGCACAGTTGTCTCCTTTCAGAATCACGCTGGATAAATCAGAGCGGTGTCAGACACTCTAGCTGCAGCCTTTATTTCTGAGACAAGCCGTTCCAAGGAACAGTAGCAGCCCTGAGGTATGCTTATATAGCCACTCCACTTCCTCCCTGCCTGTGATATATTAACTACTTCACAAGTTTCCCAGTTGTTCCGCTGGATAAGTAATGGCCAACGGTGCCCATATTTAACCTCCATTCTAAAGTCTAGATACTTATTAACTGCCAGCTAGAAAAAAAAATATGATTAACGGATGCAGGATCAGAAGTGATGACCTCCTTAATATATGGCCACATGAATCTTAGAAAACATTTAAGATACAATATGAATATAATGTGGATGTTAAAACTGAACTCCAGATCAGAACAAAAAATCTCAATGTTATTCTGCATTCAATAGGAAACAGCAATTCCGTACATTGCCAGGAAATGTATGTCTTCATATAGACTCCTATAGTAATAGTATTACTGCAAACACAGATTGGACTGGTCAAGGCGACATCATGGACTAGTTGGGCTCTGAGTGTAAAGTCCTGTGCACTGAGTGAATGTTTGACCCTGCTGTGCACCTCTAGTGCAAACAGATACCTGTTGCACATGAAGCTCGTACACTGCAGTGCCACCTAGTGGATTGAACTCAATCCTGACTGGCAGCACTTTAGTGGTTTGTACTGAGCACACTGTATGGCATGAAAATGTAATGATTTGATGGGTGAAAAATAAACCTTCTATTAAAAAGACCACTGACCTGAGCAAGTCTACATAAGGTAAGCACAGAGGTAGGTTCATGCTGAATCCATATACCTCTGTGTGTTGCCTGTTTCCCTCCTCATCCCCCTCGATTCCTGTAATGACGCCTTGAAAACTTTGACTAATGGCTAAAGTAGAATTTTCAGACAGGAAGAGACAGGCTTGGAGCAATGTTCTCTTAAGGGGAGCGGTTGGGATGGGGAAGAGATGGGAATGTCAAAGCAAGCCTGCTTCTTCATGTTTGAAAATGTTATTTTAGCCAAAAGCCAAAGTTTTCAAGGAGTGACTATGGAGACTGAGAGCAACGAGAAGAGGAACAGGCAGAACACAGAGGTACGAGGATCCAGTATAAACATACCTCAGTGCCTAACTTAGGTAGCCCTTTACCTTGCAGAATGTTCCCAGCGCCTGCACAGAATGATCCCAGCTGAGGGAGCGCAACCACGAGTATGTGCAAATAAAGACAACCCAGCGCGGTTGCCGACCACTACGGAGGGAACAGCTGACGGGTGGGTGACTGTTGCGCCAAGGAACACAGAGACTTCTACGGGCTGGCAGAAGCCCCAGGTGAGTCAAACTTTTATTTTTGTTTAGGTTGCCAAATGTATCCTTTTAACCTACATAACCTTTAAGACATGCACATATTGTTGCATGCCGAGGTGGAACGTTAATTCTTAAAAAGACAAATAGCAACTTTTATGACTTTAAATCCACTTTATTTCATTGCATTTTTTTCTACTACATGTTTTATTGTCCTGTTTTCTGCACGATATTACTACTAGAAAAGGCTCAAATAAATAACAATAAGTCAATGTTTGAGTCTTTTTTGTTATTCTTGTAAGGTACATTTATCTATTTAAATCTAGAAAAAAAAAGTCAATTGTTCAAGACCGCAATACAATTCTGTGAATTGTATTCCAAAGTGCTTGAGTGATATTGATAGTGTGAATGGTCCAATCACAAAACAATCCCAAAATCAATGGAAACAAGCTCCAGGGAAGTCCCACAATTTTACTTGTTTTGGGTAGGTCAGAGAACTGTTGGCTTTCCATAAATTTAATCAAGCATGCTAAATCTATTCAGAACGGGCCGCAGAGAGTCAACAACACTGAACTGCTCCAGATTTTTAATAAAGCAAAGGGTCAGCGTTTCTAGAGGAAGGGTTAGTCTCAAATATTGACTTTTCTTCATTATAAAAGGCATGGCATTTTTATTTTATGGCAACTGAATAGCATTAAGAGTCCATTCCACAAGCACATACACGCGGCATTTTTACTTTCCTTGGCATAGAAGTTTATAATGCCGTGACCTTATTTCTATATTATACTGTATAAGCAGCACGGTGGCGTAATGGTTAGCGGTGCTCTCGCCTTGCAGTGCTGGGTCCCTGGTTTGCATCCCAGCCAGGTCAACATCTGCAAGGAGTTTGTATGTTCTGGGTCTGGCCTCCCCTCCCCTTGCCAGGGTAGCCTCCTTTCGGGATCTCCAGGGTGCATGCACAGACTATCCATCCGCATTGCCTCTCTGTATGCGCATGTGTGTAGCTGCCATTTCATTTCCAAGCGTCCTGAGCATGCCCAGTTTTCAAATTCGATACACGGTGGAATGCACTACGCATTTGCTGGGCTCCGGTTAGTCCCAGTCAGAGCTACGAATGGGGGCTTCGGAGGCAAGAGTAAGGGGAGGCTGGACACAGCAAGGTGCCTGGAGGTGTCACGAGAGCCAATAGATCATCTAGGTAAGTATATCGTAAAAAGAATCCCCTCTAAAACACATGTACACTAGCATTTTGTCAGATCTGAATATTGATTCGATCTCTTGTTGAGTATGAGCTGAAGGGAAATTGCAGGATGTGTACCAGGCCTTAAATCAGACGCTACATCTGCTAGCTTCATGTCACTCAAAGCATTCAATGGATTGCACGGCTACTGTATGCAACCATTGATCACCCACTGCTCAATCCATGATTGATGAGGATACTCATTCGGATTCATCGGAAATAACATTTCTGTATAGCCCAATCATCAGATAATGCAGAGTCATCTTGGAAGTATTTGGCCAATTAGAGACTGCAAAAAATTAACCTATAAAAGAGACTCCTCAGAAATCCACGGAATCGGTAATCAGCATTGGCGGAAATCATAATTTCCATGGGAATCTGAAATTGGCATTTCCAACCATCCCTTATGATTGATAAAAGCAATCATTTTTTAATCAAGATGACACCGTTTATTAGCTGATTAACATAAGAACCGCTTTTCCTGATCAGTGTCCATCAATGTTTCAATAAGAATCTATCCAGAAAGGCCCTGGTTTTATTAGATTTTTGATTTTGTTTTTTTAAAGTGACCCTCCAGACTAAAAATATACTCAGCAGCACCGACAAGGCTTGGTGTTTCTTTAACAATTTCACGGCATCAGAACTTTTTCATTTTTAGCTGCACAGAAGAAAACTGCATTTTTCCCGTGATGCTGTGCACAGCATGATGGGATTTTTGATGATGTTGTTCTCGTTCTGCTGTTTTGGTGCCAATTTATTTTTATTTGAAGCCCAGCGTGCACAGCTGGGAGGGGTGATCAGGACACAGGACAGCTGGAACTGTGTCTTATGCTCCCTGACACCTCCTTTTAACCAAAAAGATGGCTGCCCCCATGAAAAAGATGGCTGCCCCCATTAAATCACAAACAGTTGCCTGTTCTTTTAAAACAGGGTGGGTAAGAGATTATATTACCTATCTATTTTAATTAACATAACACATGTAACTTAATGACAGTATGTTTGTTTAGGCTGAAGTTCCCCTTTAAATCAATCATCATATCCATTAAACGTATTGAATGGTGTAAGGTAGACTTAATTCCATGTAAATATTTCTACAGCACAAAACCTACAAAACTTGTAGCCTTGCATTGGAGAATACAGCCCGGCTGTAAGAGGCATCATCTACATTTCACCCCCTTTGCTATCATCTCTTTCACAGTACAGAACACTTGTCTACTTGTCACTACTTTCATGTCACTGATGTCAAGCGTGATGAGATATCTCCACTTTAGCACTCCCCAGCCACCAGCATACAGAAAGAAAGAAAGAATTAAGATGCCAGTAACATTTTATTAATGTGCCGGAGTCCGTTCCAGATAAACTCCGCCCCTTTCCATGGATACCTAATCAGTGTTTTCCAGATAAATGGGGAAATGAATTCATTGTTGTTATTAAAATTCCTGACAATGTGCATTTCAATTTTCCCGTAGTGTTCTTCACAAAAGAGGTATATGGATTCTGCCATGTTGGGCTGGTATACTCAATGATGTGAAAATGGCTGGAGTCAGCTTGCACCATTTGTGGTCATGTATACACATAGCATTGCATGGATAAATGAAAAACATACGTTTTAGAAAATTCTGGGTCATAGTACTGATGGGAAAAGAGACTAATTTATGCATGAATGTGTTCCCTTTGTTTAACCACTTCAGCCTTCAGTGTTTTTTCGCCTTATGCATCCCAGCAATTTTCACCTCCCATTCATTCGTCAGTAACTTTATCGCTACTTATCACAACTAAATGATCTAAATCTTGTTTTTGCCGCCACTAATTAGGCTTTCTTTAGGTGGTACATTTTACTAAGAATTACTTTTTTCTAAATGCATTTTAATGGGAATATTAAGAAAAAAAATGAAAAATGTCATTATTTCTCAGTTTTTGGCCATTATAGCTTTAAAATAATACATGCTACCATAATTAACCACTTCACCACTGAGGGGTTTTACCCCCTGAGCACCAGAGCAATTTTCACCTTTCAGCGCTCCTTCCATTCATTCGTCTATAACTTTATTATTACTTATCGCAATGAAATGAACTATATCTTGTTTTTTTCGCCACCAATTAGGCTTTCTTTAGGTGGGACATTATGCCAAGAATTATTTTTTTCTAAATGTGTTTTAATGGGAAAATAGGAAAAATGTGGGGAAAAAAATAATTATTTTTCAGTTTTCGGCCATTATAGTTTTTAAATAATGCATGCTACTGTAATTAAAACCCATGAAACGTATTTGCCCTTTTGTCCCGGTTATAAAACCATTTAAATTATGTCCCTATCACAATGTTTGGCGCCAATATTTTATTTGGAAATAAAGGTGCATTTTTTTCAGTTTTGCGTCCATCCCTAATTACAAGCCCATAGTTTATAAAGTAACAGTGTTATACCCTCTTGACATAAATATTTAAAAAGTTCAGTCCCTAAGGTAACTATTTATGTATTTTTTTTAATTGTAAATTTTTTAATTTTTTTTTAATTACAAAAAAAAAAAAATGGGGAGTGTGGGAGGTAATGAGTTAATTTTATGTGTAAAAGTCATTTGTATGTGAAAAATGTGTAGGGTGTAGTTTACTATTTGGCCACAAGATGGCCACAGTAACTTTTTGTTTTAATGCGACCTCCAAGCTTCCTTCCGGAAGCTTGGAGGAAGAATAAGGAGGCTGGACACGTGAGTTTTTTCTCACAATGATCGCGCTGCCCATAGGAGAGCAGCTGAGCATTGCGGGGCTTAGATCAACGAACGGGAATGGATTTTTTCGTTCATTGATCTCTGGGCGAGCGGGCGGCGGCGTGTTTACTAGCGGCGGGCGGCGTGTTTACGAGCGGGAGCGTGGGCAGCGTCGGGAACGCGGAAAGTACGTGTTTCTCCGTCCCTGGTTTTTAAAGGATGGAAAAAGGGGCGGAGAAATACGTACGCGCGGGGGTAAAGTGGTTAAAACCCACATATTTTATTTGCCCATTTGTCCCAGTTATTTCACCATTTAAATTATGTCCCTATCACGATGAATGGCGCCAATATTTTATTTGTAAATAAAAGTGCATTTTTTCAGTTTTGCATCCATCACTATTTACAAGCTTATAATTTAAAAAATAATAGTAAGATACCCTCTTGACATGCATATTAAAAAAGTTCAGACCCTTAGGTAAATATTTATGTTTTGTTTTTTTTGTTTGTTTTTTGAATTGTCTTTTTTTTTTAATTAAACATTTTACTTGGGTATTTTTGGATGTGTGTGTGGTAAATAGTTAATTTTAAATGTAAGTGTGTGTTTAGTCATTTAAAAAAAATGTATGTAGATTTAGTTTTACTATTTGGCCACAAGATGGCCTCAGTCATTTCTTCTTATGGCTTCCTGTAAGCATACAAGTCTAAGGGACAGTCCTGCGAACCCCCACGGCTCCGTTTTTTTCATGGACATAGCTCCTACGTCCAGCATGCATTTTTGGACGTAGCAGCTACGTTCAAAAAGTTAAAGTGGTTAAAGGTTAAGAGCCAAAATTTCCTTTAGCTAGCCTAGACACAGTAGTAGATGGTTTTAAGGAGAGAAGCGTGAAGTGGTGAACCAACTAAGTACAAAACGTACAGCAGTCTTTTAGAAAATTATGATTCCTCCAGATTTTATTGCTGTCATCATTCCAGCCTGTTAGCACACCTTCATCATTTGTTTTCCATCTTCAGCATTTGTTTTCCATTATTTAAGTCTCAGCAAGATAACCATAGACACATCTACCCTAGTTTGTGCATATCCAAAAGAAAAAAAACATGTATCTTCAACTGGAGAGCTTTTTGTGTTCTAAAAGATGTTTTATCATGCCTACTGAATTTTGTCTTCAATTCAAATGAATGGAAACAGTTGTATAGAGGAAGGGAAACAGATTTATAGGTGTCTATAAGTATAGTAAACTGAAATATTGAGAAAAGTTTGTGAACTGTTACCAAGAATTGAACTTCATCACAATCAGTTAGCTGGTACCCCTTTTCCCATGAAAAATCTTATACCTTTCCTTGAATAGATCATCAGGGGGATCTGTATGGATGATATTGTGGTGAAAGCCCTCCCATAGTGTGATGTCCTGACCATGGTCCTGACAGTTTTCTGCCTGTGAACCTTGTTGCATTGTGGGAAATAACAGCTTTTTCCAACTGCCAAGCAACCAGTATCTCCCTCTATGCATATGTATATTTATTAAAAAAAACGAACAAACTTTTAGCCTATAACATTGTTAGGGGGTGTGGTTATAGATAATGGTAGTTGGTGGTGTCTGCTTTTTTCATGTCTGCCAGTAGTAAAGATGATCGCCTGAAGGCTCATTGTGGATCAAACAACATGAACAAATTACATGGCAAATTTCTTGATCTCTCTTTTTTAACTTTTCACTTTGCAATTTATTGATTTATTTTTCCCCTTTTCGATTAAGTTTCTCTTTCAATTGTATTGTCAATAGAAAGAAATGAGTGATGCCATACTGATATTAATCCACTGATATTGTAATATTCCCCATTTAACCACTTGCCGACCGCACGCTTATACCGTGCGTCGGCAAAGTGGCAGCTGCAGGACCAGCGCCGCAGTACTGCGTCGCCAGCTGCAGGCTGGTTATTCAGGAAGCAGCCGCTCGCGCGAGCGGCTGCTTCCTGTCAATTCACGGCGGGGGGCTCCGTGAATAGCCTGCGGGCCGCCGATCGCGGCTCGCAGGCTAAATGTAAACACAAGCGGAAATAATCCGCTTTGTTTACATTGTACGGCGCTGCTGCGCAGCAGCGCCGTAAGGCAGATCGGCGATCCCCGGCCAATCAGCGGCCGGGGATCGCCGCCATGTGACAGGGGACAGCCTGTCACTGGCTGCACAGGACGGATAGCGTCCTGTGCAGCGCGGATCACCGGGGGTGGACAGGTAGGAGAGGGAGGGGAGGAATCTCGCCGCAGAGGGGGGCTTTGAAGTGCCCCCCCCCCGCAACACCCAGCAGGCAGGAGCGATCAGACCCCCCCAGCACATCATCCCCCTAATGGGGAAAAAAGGGGGGCGATCTGGTCGCTCTGCCTGCACCCTGATCAGCTAAAACAGCGCTGGTCCTTAAGGGGGGGGGGGGGGGGGTAAAGGGTGGGTCCTCAAGTGGTTAAATACTCTATAACACCTGATGCTCAGTTTTGAATGCACACACAGATTAATCATATTGCTGTTTCCACTATAGCATTTATAAAATGAAGTATATATTGCATTAAACCTCACAGTGCCCTCTACCTCTCTGCAGCATAAATGCCACTAAAATTAAAAAGCAACCATTAAACCTTTATATGGCCTGAGTGAGTGATAAAGAAAGACGGGCCTACAGGGAGGTTTGTGGGGATTGTTTGATTGTTAGGTAGTAAAAAAGAAAGAAAAGGAGAATATATGCTGGAAATAAAGTGAACTCATACTACCATATATCTCTGTCCAGGGGCCTCTAGATACAAGCAACTCAGGTCTCTGACAAGTGTCCTATTAGTTGCAACAAAGTCTGCAAAAGACTATCCTGAACTACTAATGTTAGAATAGATGAATATACTATAAGTTCCCATTCTAGTGTATGTTTCTTCTTATCTGGTAGTGCACAGCTCCCAACTGCCCCTCTTTTGGAGGGACAGTCCCTCTTTGGGAACCCAATTCCTCTGTCCCTCTTTCTTCCTCATTTGCCCCTGTTTGAGAACTGATGTACAGATCTGTGTAAATCTGTATTTTCCTACTGAAAAATTTGCTTCATTGGCTCTAAACGTTATTCCCTTCCTGTAAATTGATATATGTCTTATATTCAAATGTTAGTATAGAGGAAGATGAACCAGAATAGAAAGTACCAGTGTGGTTTGAATTATAAAACAACATCCTTTTTCTTATGAAATCTTTATGGTATGCGTCATTAAGGGCGGGGTGGGGAGTGGTTAGAGGTGTGGCAAGGGTGTGGCTTAAGTGACCCTCTTTCTCATCTCAAAAAGTTGGAAGGTATGGTGGTTTCTCCTGTCCTCCACAGCAGAGGGGATCCAGTGTTGGGACCCCCGAAGATCCACTTGTGGGTTCTTGTTGGAGGTGCATACAGATGCATTAGTGGCTTCCTGCTTGGGCTCCAACAGAAATAGCCAAGATATGCAATCTTCCAGCCTCGGCAGCAATGTAAAGGTTAGGGTGCAGTTATGTCATGTGAAGGAAAGGGGCAGAGCCAATATCAGTGACTACCTGCAGGAAAGGAACTTGGCAGGGGTCATCTGCCCTTCTTTCATAAATAAAACAAAGAATTTGTTTTCGTCAGACCTCAACTACCGTAATCATTATCAGGACATGCACTATAGGCTTCCATATACAGTGGCGAAGTAATAGGGGATGCAGAGGTTGCGACCGCACCAAGGCCCTTAGGCCAGAGGGGCCCCCAAGGGCCCTCCCTCAATGGCAGTATTGGCTTTTTATTGGTCCTGTGCTGGTAATAATCATTTCTACAGATGCTTTGATTAGTGATAATCATTAACAAACTGTTACCCATACCTTGCTGGCACCTCTAATACTTTGGCTGTCCATGGCAGGTTTTGGTGAACCACATGAATTATTATGTACAGTGTTCTTGGGGGGTCCAATGTAAAACTTGCACTGGAGCCCAAAGCTCCATAGCTATGCCATGGTCCATATAGTTTAAGAGCTAAAATAAAAGGATTCTCAGAAATTTAGGCTAGTGTTGTAGGACGACTAGTTCCATTTTATGGCTGGGTTGCTTTAACAATGAAATGTTAAGTTACATATTTAGGTATTGCAGTTTCCCATGATTTCCTCCAGTATTGCCATTAGAATGTCAGGGTTGTACTGAGCGTTTTTACTGCATGCCGCAAATGGTTAATGGTAAATATGAGCTCATTTTTCTCTCACCTGACAACAGCCTACTTGATGTTAAAGCATCTTGACAATTGTGAGTGTGCTTGTTGATTAGCGTTGTACAATTCACTGGCTGTTACTTAATCCTGCCAACCTATTCACATTGCAATAATGGGCTCTTTGTTTGGGCTGTAATTGCATAAATCTAATTGCTACATGAAGGTAGGAAATTAAAATGGCGTCCTCAGAGACAGCTCACACACATCTCAGAATGAATTTAATTATGGGGAGGAATGCTGGACCCGGCTCTTCTCAGGCTTGTTGTGACCACAATGGAGGCATTTGAAGGGCAGTTTATATGGAACAGGGAAAGGATGCGTCTCTGGAAATAACACTCTTAAAATGTTGAAATAATATCCCCTTGCCTCCCAAATGTCCTCATGCTGCATGAGGAGCTGCTATCTTTTGTTTAACGTTGCTGTACTTAGTGTTTTTTATCATGTTATGCTTCCAATGTATTTATGTGTATCAAGCTATCGCGTTTCATGTGGCACTCATGGAGCTCGATTCACAAAGCCGGGATAAATGCTATCACGGCCATGATAAGCTCAGCGTGCGGGTTAGCGTGTGTACAGGTTTGTGCGCGTAATAGTAAAGGTTTGCGCACATTAACTTTCCCGTTCATGCGGTAACGTATGGGTTAGCGCGTGAACGGGGAAACTTAATGAGCGCAAACCTTTACTATTATGCGTGCAATCCTGCACACGTTCTGACCCGCGCGCTGAGCTTATCATGGGCGTGATAGCATTTATCCCGGCTTTGTGAATCGAGCTCATTGCATGCACACACAAACATACACACACACCAACGCAGGCAGGCATAAAAACATACTTAAACACACACAAACACATAATACACACAATTCGCACACATTCCTTACATGTATGCTACACATGCAAAAACATATTTGTATAGCTCCCAAATTTATGAGATAAGAAAGAGGGACACACCCGTGCTACACACAACAAAAAAATAGACAAATATATATTTAAACCTGGGGTGGCATGGGGGGGGGGGGCTCCACGCCATGCCTCTGTGTCCCCTCCATGCCACTCTCTACCCCCCTGCCCCACGCTGTGACTCCCTGAATCAACCAATAAGCAGCTTCTGGGTAGACTAAAGGTGGCCACACACCATAAAATTTTTTAAATATCTGTTCAATTTAAGAATTGCAATAAATTTTTCTGACTAATTGCAACATTTCAAAAATATGACCAATGTACCACACACGTATGTTCAATTTTTCCCCCAATTATGATAAAAATGATTGGAAATTCTGACAAAATTGCTAGGGTGTATATATTAATAAACTGACAATCCAACACACACCATACAATCTTTAGAAAGATTGAAAAAAAATATCTGGCATTCCGGATCGATTAAAATCGAAGAAAACGGGAAATCCGATCAGATTTTTCAGTCGAATGAAAAAAAAGCTTTCGATTTTTTCGGGAGATCCGATCGTTTTTATCGAATTACTGTAAAATTGGATCATTTTATTGTATCGTGTGTGGCCACCTTTACAGGAGAAGAGGCATCCCCTGCAAGAGAGGCACTCCTAGGAATCACCCCCTCTAGCTTAGGAACTGTTACCCCGCCCCTTCCATGCCTCTACCCTTCCTCTCTGCGCACAGCGATGAGATACACAGAGTAAGAGCTACAGCGTCGTGAACATAGCTCTAACCTTAACCCTCTGTTCTGGGTGCAACCCTACACCCTACCCAATACCTAACCCTAACCTCGCTTGCTCAAACTACAGATAATTGTAGCCAATTGGCTACAACCATGAACTGCAATCAGTCTTACTACTATTATTACTAATTTGTAGACATCTATGGATCTAGAAGAACAATTCCCATGCTATTTATTAATACTGGTTAGCCTATGAAATAACCTTTTCTTTAGCATAATACATAGAATAACGTAATTTTTTTACAGTTACCAAACACACAGATCATCAGCAAGGCGGTTTATGATTGGCTACTACGAGTTACTTGTTATTATAAACGTCCGCTATTTTTATCCGATTATAAAATACAGCTCTATATATAAAGGTTACCAGATCACTTCTAATCACTTTCAAGCTGTTAACAGAAAGCCATTAACGGCCATCATGTTAAATTGTTGTCTTACTAATTGATATAATCGCCAATTTCCTTCTCTCTTGGAACAAACATAAAAAAAGATTATAATTATAAATCTACATTTTATTTTTCCTTAGGCCAAACATCAAAAGAAGTTTCCAGAAAAGAATGATTTGGTACTGTACTTAAAGTGACACTGACGTGAAAAAAAAAACCTTTAGTATAATGAATTGTATGTATAGTACGGATAATTAATAGAAAATAAAAAAAACATTTATAAAAAGTCTCATATTTTTGTTTTCAGTTATATAGCTTTTTTTTTTTTTTTTTTTTTTTAATAACATTACATCATTCTTTCATATTTGCAGTTTACAAACCACACTCTGTTTTAATCTATAAAACAGAGCAGAGCTAACAGAGGCGGCCTTAGAGTAAGCAGGGCCTGGGGCGAGTGTCATATGCGGGGACTATAGACATATGCTGTGGATACACACACACACACACACACACACACAGATATGCTGTGGAAACACACAAACACACACTCTGTATAGGTTAGATACAGGGCCGGGCCGAGGCATAAGCTGGAGAGGCTCCAGCCTCAGGGCGCAGTGTAGGAGGGGGCGCACAATTCATTCAGCTGTCATTCCTAATTGTGTTTGAAGCAGAAAGAAATAAGAAAAGGAGATTCATGGAAGTGACTACAAGCCAGATAACTAGAGATTAAGGTGTTGGGGGCTCTAGGGCACCTTAGTCTAATAGCAATCAGTGTGTGACGGCTGGGGTCGGAGGGATAGGGGGGCGCACTTTGGTGTCTCAGCCTTGGGTGCTGGAGGACCTTGTCCCGGCTCTGGTTAGATAGGTAGGTGCCCCACAGTATAGGTTAGATAGGTAGGTGCCCCGCAGTATAGGTTAGATAAGTGCCTGCAGTATAGATTAGATAGGTGCCCCACAGTATAGGTTAGATAGGTAGCTGCTCCGCAGTATAGATTAGATAGGTAGTTGCCTGCAGTATTGGTTAGATAGGTAGGTGCCCCTGCAGTATAGATTAGGTAGGTAGGTGCCCTGCAGTATAGTTTAGATAGGTAGGTGCCCCGCAGTATACATTAGATAGGTAGATGCCCTGCAGTACAGGTTAGATAAGTAGGTTTCTTGAGTAAAGGTGGCAAGTGGCTGCAGCGGTGGGGAGAGCGGGCACTTAAGTTAAAACTCACATTTCTTCCACCGATCATCGCAGCTTCAGTCTCCTTCCTGTCCCGGCATCCGTGACATGTGGTCATGTCATCACAGGGGGCCCTGTTACCAATACGTAAGATGCTGAGAGAGGAAGGAGTTGGAAGCTACGATGATCGGAGGAAGAAACGTGAGTTTTAACAACTATGCCTGCTCTCCTCACCGCCGCAGAGTGTGCAGGGCCTCTTCAGGCGTGGGGCCTGGGGCGATTGCCACCCCCAAAGGCCGGCTCTGAGAGCTAATGACGCTTTGAACTTTCCTGCACTAAAACCATGTCTCAAGCTGTCTCTCACTGTTTCTTTGATGTAGAAGTGCTTCAGAAAACAGGCCTGTATTAGACCCAGTGGGTTGAATGGCTCACATAACTGAAGTTATTTAACTCTTTAGTTAAGTTATTTAACTCTTCCTGTACTGGAAAACAATAGGAGACCATTATCTTTGCTACGAATGTTCTATTTCTTAGCTGTACTACACATACAATTCATTATCTCATGTTTATTTTCACTACTGGTTTGCTTTAATCACACTCAGGTTTCCCCATTATGTTTCCATTTTCTAAACCCTGACCCCTGCAAGCATGGCCTGGACCCGTGTCCGTGGTGCTGCTACACGTTCTTCCCTCAGGTGGAACATTCTATGCATAGGATTTCCTGGGAGGGTAGAAGGAAAAGTTGCCAAGGTAACCGTGCTTCGTGCCTAAATGCTTGAATGGTCACAGACCTTTCAGGTCTCCTCTGGTCTGACATTCTCCCACAGGAAACAGGGACAGCGCAGGAATTTAATAACAAGCCTTCCAGTGACATGCACAGGACTGCGGCTCACAGAACAATGCCGACACAAAAGGACAGCTAGACACAGATGCTCATTTTGTCACCAAATCAAATTGAACCCTTTGCTCTGAGAAACATTACACTGGGAATGTCCATAAGCCCTGCTGTGTTGTGATATATGTTCTGTGACTGCGCGACACGCTGGCTGGACAATCTGGTTAATCTATGAGCAAGTGCTACAGCATGGAAGAATCCTTACTCATCTATATTATATTATATCAATTTAATGTGGCTTTTGTTATTTTTAATTTGTTTCTATTGTTAGAAAGAACATTCACTGTTTGTAGCAATTTGATTGGTTCATTGTGGTTTTTTTTTTCATGTTTATAAGTATCAGATTGAAAATGAACTCATATCACATTTTCTCAGTGCTGATATATCAGGAGATAGATCGAGATGTAAGATATGCTATCTGATATTTTAGATGTTGACTGCAATAGATTTGCCAATCCAAGCCTGGTACACACATCCAATTTTGATTGGCCAATCACTGACCAATTTTACCACCTCCATGTAGCATGAGGGCCAAAGATTTTGAATACTATAAACAAATTATGTAGGTAAACTCTCATACTACATGGGAGTGGTAACACATTGGCCCATCTAAATTGTATGTGTGTACCAGGCTTTAACCCATAAAATGTTACCAGTTCCATGTGGTAAATCCTATTCCGGCGCTGGCTGTGCCCAAATCTCTTGTGCTGTATTTTACAGCGCTCATCCTACTCCAACCTGTGCAGCGCGTCATTGCTTTGCCACCCTCCTTCGTAACAGAATGAATCACTAGCCCATAGGCTAGCAACACATGTGTACAGAACTCTGCCTCAAACTGTGATACATTAGATCGAGCAAGCAACAGTAATTGAATTCATGTGTACCTAACTTTAGAGTAAAAGCTAAGTGTTAAGATCTGGGTAACCGTAGTAGTGTTGGGCTTCAGCTGAGAATTAAGTCAAGGACAGTTACGCTTTAGGGGGAAGATTAGGTTAGGATTTAGCTATGATTTCAGTCAGTGTGTTGAGATAAGTTATAATTAGCCTTTAAAGTGAACCTCCGGACTAAAAATCTACTAAGCAAGGCCTGGTGTTTCTTTAACAGTTTCACAGCATCAGAACTTTGTTTTTCTTACCAACGCATCATTTTTAGCTGCATTTTTAGCTAAGCTCCACCCATCAAAGAAAACTGCCCAGGTTTTTTTTCCCCTGATGCTGTGAAAAGCATGATGGGATTTCCTATGTTGTTAATTATGTTGCCTAGCAACTGGGAGGGGTGATAAGCACACAGGACAGTTGGAACTGTGTCTCATGCTCCCTGTCACCTCCTTTTAACCAAAAAGATGGCTGCCCTCATGCAATCACAAACATTTGCCTGTTCTTTTAAAACAGGGTGGGTAAGAGATTATATTACCCATCTATTTTAATTAACATAACTAATGTAACTTAATGACAGTATGTTTTTTTAGGCTGAAGTTCCTCTTTAAGTGGGAGGAGTGAGAGTAAGGTAAAGAGCCTTGGGTCCTGAGTAAGGGTTAGGTTAAACTAGTCCTACATTTACAAATCAACTTGTTTCTGCTTAGTGTGATCAACTTGTTTGAGGCTCTTTTGATTCGACACTCGGTATACATAATTTCAACCCAATCAGGTTCAGAAATTCACAATCAGTTTATGTTTGATTTGCTAAAAATATGTTAATGGAAACAGCTGTGTATGATAAGCAGCAGTGGCAGATTTCTGGTAGGAGTTTAGTATTAGCATTCAGGCAAGGTTAGGATGTGAGTAATCTTTGGTTGTGGGTAATATTAGGGCCAGAGTTTAGGAAAGGTTTATGTTGTTAACCTCAGTAGCTTAGCTTGCAATGAGGCAGCCAATAAGAGGATATTTTTTCCTCTGAGAGCGCACCCCACAGTTTAACCTCTTCCGGAAGCAGGTAGTTGAAATGTAAACTTTGTTTATGACCAGTTATTCTTCCCAGGGCTTACATTTCAGCTACTCCAAGTCATGTGATTCCGTTGCTCTTGAAGTTTACAAAACTGTGATGTTGTTTCAGCCCACACGCTCTATAGTCAATCTGAGTACAGAGCTTCATGTGCCAGTCAGGAGGCCAATTTCATTGGCTCCTGATTATGATCAATGTGAGCCAATCACAGTGATCACAGCTTTGTTTTTGAGTAAAAAACGCCCTGGTCCATAAGGGGCCAGACACCTCTGGTCCAGAAGAATAGGACATAAAAATGGTAAAAGCATGGCTCCCAAGGTTCCCTTTTTTGGAGAGACAGTCCCTCTTTGGAAACCAAATTCCTCCGTCCCTTATTCTACATCATTTGTCCCTCTTTCAGGACTGATGTACAGATTTATTTAAATATATGTATTTTTCTACAGAAAATGTTTTGTTTAACTGGCTCCAAACTTTATTCCCATCCTTTAAGGTGTTCTCTGGGAGGGGGCTTTAAAAATAAAATCTGACTGGCTTCTATCAGCCCCCTGTAGCTGTCATGTCCTCCTCTGTTCACCCAGCCGGGCAATTATTCGTCTAAAAAGATAAATAATGCACGCTCCCGTTCACATCATCGGAAACTTACTGCACGGACGCAGTATGAAGTTTTCTTGTACTGCGCCTGCTCAGTAAGCTTCCAATGACACACGCGAGGCAACGGCCACACAGTCGGATGGGATGCCGCGTTACACCGGGGCCGGCGGCGGTGAATGGCGGATCGTTAGAGGACGGCGTGGGACATTACTGCTACAGTGGACCAGTAGAAGCCCTAGGTAAGTGTCTGTTTTTATTTTCAACACCCCCCCAGAGAACCCCTTTAAATTGATTTATTTCTTAATTTCAAATCTTAAGAAAAACTAGTGATCATATAAAGAACCAGTGTGGTTGGAATTCTAAAATTACAGTACATCTTTCACTTTTTTTGCTGAATATTTAGCGGTAAGCATGGCTAGGGATGGGGTGGGGATGGGGTCAGAGTTGTGGCAGGGGTGTGCCTTGAAGTATGGTGAAATCATGGTGGCAGCAAAACTTGGTGATTGGATGTGGAGGATTGCTATGATCCTTTCAATCCAAAATATCCCATAATATTTTTTTCTGTTCACAGTTACTAAATATTAAGGATGAATGTGACTTTCACCTTTATCCAAACAACAGCACCACACACACAACACATTCCAGGTGATGAACTGCTTTATATGTGTTCCGTAAGACAGACTACAAATGTTCCAGTTTGATGTTGACATGAGTAACACGTACGGCCAACTGACGTGTTAGGCAATCTCTCAGCTGGGACAATGAGAACAATGCATTCATAAATGTAATACGCAGAAAACAGGGCTTCTTGCCTGGAGCAAGCAATGAGTTTCAGTTATTTTTAGGGCATGATAATAGACATGAAACCCTTTCTGGCTATGAATACACCATAATTTGCTCCTCATATTGAAAGGCACTGCAACAATTTGCAATAAAGGATAAACATAAATGACATTAGTCCATGGACATCATGACAGCATGTTGGCCAGTTCAAGTAATAGACGAAAATAGGGCCTGATTTACTATGGCATCTCCAGAGATCTCCAAGCACAGCCAAAGGTAATGTGATAATTATCCCAGTCCAGGATTGCTGTGCTACATAACAACTGTCTGTTTTCAAAGAGTGCTTGAAAGTTCTAAAAGAGAACATGTTAGGTGCTAACCTTAGTAGAGGGAAGACGCTGGATAATCCGCCTGCCCCCCTCGAGCTCACTGTTCCAGCAATTGAACTTATTGGACAAGGGCTTGTAAGATAGGTTTGCATGGCCACGCCCCGGTCTATGAACAAGCGTGGCTGCAGGGTGGCCTGTGATTGCACGGTAGCACGGAGCTGCTCGTGCACAGCTTCTTCCTCCATACACAGCAGCTGTGTGCCCCTATGCAAGCAATGACCTTTTTAACTTTTCAGCACTAAAACTTTATCACCATTGTTTTCTCAGCCAAATAAAAGTGCTTTACCTTTTATTTACGTTTCAGGACATCTGCCTACGTTTGACAGTGTTTTCGACTGCCTCATTAACAGACAGCACCCCTAGTTTTATTTTTTAACACTCACTGTACAGGAAAACAGAAATGGACTTACAAATGTATTAGATTATTAGTATAAATGATTAGCAGGACTAGTACTATATGTACCTATGCATAGCTCATCATGTCAAATTACACTTTCGGTACCCTTTAAATAATATCTGATATGTTAACTGTATTCCATTTGTCATTTCCATTTGTTTCTAAAACACTTAAGTAAGTAATGACGTGGTTATGTTGTTACTGGCTTTTTGCCACCAATTAAGCTTTCTTTGGGTAGTACATTATGCTAAGAATTATCTTATTCTAAATGAATTTTAATGGAAATAATAAGAAAAAATTGAAAAAAATGTATTATTTCTCAGTTTTCCTCCATTATTGTTTTAAAATAAAACGTTCTACTGTGGATAAAAGCCACACATCTTATTTGCCCATTTGTTCAGGTTATTGCAACGTTTTCGGTAAATATTTCCCTAGTACAATGTTTGGTGCCAATATTTTACTAATTATAAGCCCATCATTTAAAAATTAACAGTAATATACCCTCTTGACATACATATTAAAAAAGTTCAGTCCCTGAGGTATCTATTAATGTATTTTTAATGCAAAACGTTTATTTGGGTATTATGGGAGAGTGTGGAAGTGAAGGAGTTAATTTTAAATGTAAGTATGGGTCTATTTATTAAAATAAATATATGTAGGTGTAATTTTACTATTTTGCCACAAGATGTCCTCACGCATTATTTCCTATTAGCGTGAACAGGAAGTAACGCATGGACGTGTTACTTCCTTAGTTACAATGACACAGACATCTCATTGATGCCGGCGATCTTTGACATGGGGATTTAGATCAACGAGTGGGAACTGCATTCCCATTCACTGATCTCCCTACCAACCAGCGGCGATGTGAACAAGTGGGAAGACAGCAGGGAGGGTTCACAGCGATGCGGTGGGAGGCGTATATCTACACTCTTGGAACCGGGAACAGCCCTCCCACGGGGCATAGATATACTGCCTGAAACTCTGCAAGTGGTTAAGTTCCAGAGCCAAAATGTGTCAGGAGTTTGCTTAGTAATTCGGACTGCTATTGACCATCACTGAACACCAGGACAATGTAATTCAGACACATAATGCCCAAGGTCACAGCAAAACAACTGCAGCAACCATCAACATATACCCACTTCTTACAAAGGTACAACACACACTAGATTACACCTCTCTACTATAGTAAATGGTTAATATGCTCTGCTGCGCTATATTAAGTATATTAAAAATAATACAATGTAAGCTCAGAAGATGAAAACTGTGGACATGAAGGCATGAAATTCAGACAAACCACAGACAACATAAAATTCTGGTTTCGGCTTGCCTGTAGTCTCTAGTGCAAAGCCTAAGCATTCTTCTAACCCATCAATGAGCATAAGTACAATATAAACAATAAAAATTGTCTACAAGACGACGTTTTCTTTGCATTGCATTATTTGCACAAAATCACTAAATTAAAATTAAAACTAAAACAGTTAAATATATGAGAGAGTCATGGTCATTATTGTTGATTAATCTGCTAACGTACGCAAATAAAAATACACAGACCAATTTATTAAAATGGTTATAAACGGCTGAGTTCAGCATCCGACAATGTCACCAACACTCTTGCACTCTCTATTACTTTCTTTCAGCTCTGTGAAAGATCTTATAAAGAAAAAATATTAAATTCAGCTTTATATATGTTTTATTCTCCAAGGAAACAAGAAAAAAAAACTTGCAGAAAATGGCAAATATGACCCCAAATCTGCCCTGAGCAGTCCCTCCAGCTCCCCGCCATGGCGATACTTCCTTAAAATGGATTTATTAATCCCCTGTGTTGCTCTGCGGTTTTATCCTTTTAGTGATAATAGATGTAATATATCATGAAAACAAATTTTTAAGAGCACATCATTACAATGATGCACGCCAGTAATAAACCCTTTCACACTCCGATGAGCTTAAATCAGTTTCTCTTTATTGATTTTTGGTCATAACATAATTTTAAAGTTCAAGTCAGTTAATAAAAAAGATTTGCTCTGGCATTTGGCATTGCTGTCGCATCCAGCCTGTGAGCCTGTGTGTTTTTGTGTCACAGTCCTGGAAAGCTAAAAGCGATGGCTTTGTAACTGGCAGGCAACTGTATTAATGTGTTTTTAGGCGAATACATATCTATATACATGCTGCTTTCATCTGAATTAAAAGTACAGATCTACTCCAATGTAGTATATATAAATAATGTAACACAGCTGCCCATCACTAACCTATTTTCACTGTCTTTTTCTGTTCTATGATGAAGGACGGTGATTGATTATTATGGGTTATTGCAGTTTACCATTCATAAATGCATTTTGCATTCCTGTTATAATGACAGGCTTTGGAGATGAACTGTGCAAGGCAATGAGGGACATTAAGATGAGTTGTGGGGTTAGGGAGGAAGGTAGTCGAAAGAGTACCTGAAGCGACCATAAATTAAATAAGCTGCCGAAGGTGGCCCCATGCAGCAAGGTGAGTATGCTAATTACCCCACCCCTATTTTGTACAGTGCAGCAATCTAATTTGCCAGAGCTCCAAGGGAACCTGAAGGTCATAGCAGTTGGCGCTCTACTCAAAAGGAAATCCATATATATGCCCAGGGGCGTAACTTACATATCCCGTGCCCCCCAGTAACATTCCCACCCCAGTTCAGACTCCAAAGTCTCCTTCTCCACCCGGCACCCCCTAGATTCTGTAAAGCTGCAAAGTGGCGGCAGCCACAGCAGAGAGTAATACTTTACCTCATCCAGAGAGACCAGTCCGCTTCACTCCTCTGTGAAGCCACACTGTGCATCCTTATAGTTTGCTGTTTCCTGTCACATGACAAGCAGTGTTGGTAAAGCCGCAAGCTAATAGGCTGCACGGCGCAGCTTCACAGAGGAGTGAGGAGGACCATTCTCTCTGGATGAGGTAAAGTATAACTCTCTGCTGTGATTTCCGATACTTTGCAGCCTTTCAAATGTTGCTGGGGAGCCCGGGCTATGTAAGTTACACCCATGGGCATATGGCTTTCCTTTTGTGTAGTGCCAGCATACTGGACTTCTGCGGCCATTGGGCATATTCTTCCACATGTCCACTTTATGGCTTGTTTCTTGTCGTAAGCTGAGGCAGGCCAGCCAATAAGGACCCTCTTAGCTGAGAATTTAGCATGTGTTCAGGATCCCCCTTACATTGCCTAAAGTACCAGCACGCCAGATCTTTAGCAACAAGGATACTGATCAGTCTGAAAGGGCTTTATTCTCTTCCTCGCACCACCCCCTGGAAGCCAGCACTCAGCCCTGAACTGTGGTTTGAGGGATCAAGGCCGGATTCCTGTGGGTGTCAGTACTTGTGCATGTGTATGCAGCTTAAGACACAAGCCAGGAATTTCAGAAGCTCTGTGTGCTGGTTTAGGATCAGAAGCTCAAAGAGCAGGTGTAAAAAGTTTACAAAATGATATACTGGACAGCACGTTGGCGTATTGGTTAGCGTTCACACCTTGCAGCGCTGGGGTCCCGGTTTGAATCCCAGCCGGGGCACTATTTGCATGGAGTTTGTATGTCCTCCCTGTGTCTGCATGGGTTTCCTCTCACATACCCCAAAACATATAGATTCGTTAATTGGCTTCCCCTAAATTGGCCCTAGACTACGATACATACACTACACAATATATACATCTGACTATGGTAGGAATTAGATTGTTATTAGATTGGGATTAGATTGAGCTCCTCTGAGGGTCAGTGAAGTGGAAAGACATTAAACGTCTGTGCAGCGCTGTAGAAGATGTCGGCGCTATATCACTACTAAATAATAATACTGGACATCTCTCACTCTGACCAGTTTTCAATATGAGACAAACTCACTTTAAAAAAGGTGTAGACTGCACCAGCAAAATCAGCTGAAAGTCAAAAGATCAGCAGATAAACTTTTGTGACCATTACATTTAAGTGACATTTCAATGTATTTGTTTACAATGCACGATTGTCTCTCCCGGCTGCACTGAGTGGCTTTCATTTCATATTACTAATCAAGCATGCAAATCTGGGCTCCACAAATAATTAGGAAAGCTTTTTTTGTCAACTGCTGATATTGTTATCATGAAGAATTTATCTCACTTTGAAGTGTCACCTTTATGACGAATGTGATACTGTAAGGAAGGACAAAGAAATAGTAAACTTCGAAAATTTCTTTCTGTCTGTTCTATTATTTAAATATAAAATGGATTATAGATACAATGTTTATTTTGGTTTATACAAGCTCCAGTAAAGCACAGGGCAGTGCAGCAGTTGAGTTAACTACATTAACACTCTAAAGCTGTACTTATGTTTGTCTTAAGTAAAAAATGAAAGTTGGAAATTGCTCACCCCATTGTTATTGTTATTCTTCTAAAGCCCCTACAGAGGGTCAACTTCTGATCAGCCTGTACACAGTCTGTATACCAGAATGTCTCAACAGTAATCATGCTCAAACGGTCACCTGAAATCATCACTAAACATTTTATACAAAGTGGAAGTGTGTTATACATGCTGCAGGATAACACGTTGGAAAGTCAGTAACTGGTGTCCTGCTTCATGTAATTTGGCTGCTTGGAGAGATGAGTTTTTGGCCTGAGTTTGAAGATAGCAAGGGTGAGTGAGTACAGAACAGAATTTAGAAAGAATTCCAGCAAAGGGGAGAATCACGTGAGAAAGCCTGCGTGGCGGAATAAGGAGAGATGACTTGAATAGATAAGATGATGTCATTTGTAAGGTGGAGGCTTTATGTATGATAATTTGTGCAAATGAAATCAGTTATGTATAAAGTAACTGGAATGAGAGATATTTGTATATGTTACGGCCAAAACCAGAAATCGGCCAATTTTAGAATTGGCCGGGCGTTTCTAGAACTGGCCGATTTGACGTCGGCCAAAGTCCAAAATGCCGGGAATTTTTGACATTGGTCGGACAGTTCTAGAAACGGCCACAGTCAGTCGGCCAAAGTCCAAAACGCACAAATCCCAGAACATCCTGTGTCCTGTCCATCACCATGGATGGCACTCGGAACTTCCGTTCTGCTCTGAAAGATACAGCATAATAATGTTTTTAAAGAAAAGCATTTCTTTGTTTCACCTGATACAAATCCTGCAATAAATCTGCAGTGTGTCTATTTCCTGCTTTCAAAGAAGCAGGCATAGTGTTAACATCCTGTGCTTTCGAATTAGCTTATCTGCCGTGGCAGTCAGGTGACACAGGGAAGAGATCAAATTACAACTTTGATTAGTCACAGATGAGGAGGAATTAGACAGGCTAAACTTGCTAAATACATACAGGGTGCACTTTCTGCATTAAAAAAAAGCAATGCCTCTTGACTTAAAAGCTGTACCTGGGGCTTCTTCAATGCAGAGTGCACCCATAAACTCCACGGCTGGCTCAGCTTTGCTTCCTCTCCTCCATGTTGACGCTATGAACCCCCCCCCCCCGATCAAAGCGGACCTGTGCAGGGAAAGCAGCTGCAGCCGTCAGTATGAAAGGCAGCCCCGGGTCCTGAGAAGCTGGAGAGAAGACAGAACGTGGAGACGGAAGGTGCTGGGGAGAAGACTGAGAGAAGACAGAAGGCGGAGGAGGAAGCCAGCAGGAAGAAGATGAAGAGAAGCATTGAAAGTCGAAAATGAAGGCGGCGGGGAAAGCGGCTCCAGCCGGTGCTGTTTCGTCGGCAGACGGGCAGCAGGAAAGGCATCCCTGGGTCCTGCGAAACAAGACGGAAGGCGGCGGGGAGCAGTGTGACAGAAGGCAGAATTGGAAGACAAACGGGGAATTGGACGGGCACACGGGAGACGAACGGGGAATTGAAAAGCGGGGGACAGCGGCACAACTTTGCAGTGAATGGAGAGCGGGACAGCACAGAGGTGAGCTTCGGGACTTGGCTGGCCACATTTAGTCAGAACGCGTTTTGGCCGGCCAAAGTCCGCAATTCTGCAGCATTTCTTATATCGGCCGCATGAGCCGGCCACTTCGCGTTGTGACCGGCCAGAACCCGAAGTGGCCAGACTTCGGGTTCTGGCCGTAACATATACAAGCATTAGAAACTTGAACAGCCATTCAATTAAATATGCTTGATTCTGATTGGTTACTCACCGATGCTCCGGCCCCGCCTCCAGTTCACTTCTGGAATTTCTGACTTTAAAGTCAGAAAACCACTGCGCCTGCACGCCCGTGTCCTCGCTCCCGCTGATGTCACCAGGAGTGTCTGCGGGGGACCGTTAGAAGCCCCGGGTAAGTTCAACTCATTTTCCCCTGACCCACCTACAGTATCCCTTTAAGGGCCCGTTTCCACTACAGCGAATCTGCAAGTGTTTCCTGCATGCAGATTCGCATAGACAATACAAGTGGATTAGCCTGTTTCCACTTGTCAAGATTTCTGAGCGTTTTTCTGTGCAGAAAAAATCTGCACGGTAGACCCCGCAGAATTCGCATACCACTATGCGATTTGCATACAATGTATTTAATAGGAAATTCGCATGCATTTTGGTATGCGAATTTTACTGCGAATTCGTGGGCGTTTTCGCATAAAATCAATTTAAAAGCACACAGGCACTGACATGGTTAAATTTGCATACTTACTAACATATGCGAAAATGCCTGTGAATTTGCAGTAAGATTCACTGTAAAATTCACATACACGTGCAAATTCGTTTTGCGTTTTCCGCGACCTTAAATAAACCTTGTAGAGAAAGGAATTTATAAACTACCATTTTTCATGGTAAGTGGGTGACTGCTATTCTGATCCTTCTACAAATCATAGTGTTTAAATCTCATACACCCAACAAGAGAGCAGCCACTGGAGTTAGACTGCACTCAGTATTCCTGATTTTCATGCTTGTTCTAGGTCATTCTCAGCATTATACGTAGAATATCCTGTCATCCAGGCAAGTAGTATGTTTTAAAAGAGAATAAAGATGGCCACCCCTATATTGCTCTTACTTCAGGCTAGGTTTAATTGGGCTTCCAAAAACATGATATTCTCAGCACCTCTCAGGAGGGCATGAGGAATAAATGACTTTTCAGAACAAGAAAGGCTCAAAATTGTTTTTGAAAAATGTACAAAAGATGTGAATACCTACAATTCTAAGAGGAAGCCTTGCAGCAGAAGGTGGTCAAAGTAAAAGTGTATATACCGTACTAATGAACAAACAACCCCAAACAATTGTGGAAATAATGTGAGTGACATAAGAGGGGGCGGTGACCGGCTGATTGGATGTTTTTGATAAACAATGAGTACAACTGTGTATTAATATGTTCCGTAGGCTAAAGGTGGCCACACACCATACACTTTTTTAAATAGCTGTTCAATTTAAGAATAGCAATCAATTTTTTTGACTGATTGTAACAATTCCGAAATCTGACCAATGTACCACACACACGTTCAATTTTTCCCCAATCATAAATAAAATAATTGAAAGCTCAGAAAACATTGACTGGAACTGTACATCAAGTAATTGACAATCCATCACACTCCATACAATTCTTGATAAAGTTGGTCTAAAATTTCCAACATGTCCGATCTACAAAAATCGAAAAAAAAACGGGAAATTCGATCGGATTTATTGATTGAAAACAAAGAAAAGCTCTCAATTTTTCAGGACAACTGATCGAAATTATCAAATTGGTGAAAAATTGGATCTTTTAATTGTATGGTGCGTGGCCACCTAAAGACGGTGATTAAATTGCCAAAGTAAAACAACAGCAAAAATGAGACTAAATAATTTCTTACAGAAAGAGATTACCGTGAAAAATGTAGATTTATAAAAGCATAAAAAGCATTGGAACGGCACTGAAAAACTCTGCAGCCGAAACGAGTGAGAAGCAGAGTTCAGTGGGTATCAGGTTGAGACCAGCAATACCCACTTTAATGGCCAGGCTATTCTTCCTCCAGCCACACTGCCAGGCCTTTTAACTGCGGACGATAATAAACCCAAGGTTGTAAGTATAAATAAAAATGAAACTCAATTATCTTCCATTGCCAGCTCAGCAGAAAGTGACAAGGAAGGAGAGATCAGCGCATCAAACTGTTACAAATAAAAAAATAAGGGAGAAGCAGAGGGAAGAAAAGAGGTGGAATAAAAAATAAGGAGCATTAAATCTTGCTGTCCTGCCGGGTCCCTGGTAAATGACTCTAAAGGGACAATTAAACGGCGGGAGCGAGCGGGGAGAGGAGCGGTGACCATGGCAGGCGGCAAACTCGGAACACATAATGAAAGATGGCAGTGATGGATCACTAAGCTCCTGGCCCATGCAAATCCATTAATGAGACTCTCTCAATGATCTCTCTGCCTTTCCTTTCTACTTTGCCGTCTGTCGGTCTGTCTGAGCGTTTCATGTCATTCGGGCCTGTTCAGCGATTCTCTGAGGATTTTTCATTCAAACGCAAAATAATCGCTGTACTGTGGCCCCTTTATGTACTTACTGCATATGAAAAAGGAAAATGTCATTAAAGTGAACCTGAGCCGAAACTCTGGTTCAAAACAAAATCTTACCCTGAAGAGAGGGAAGCCTTAGGATCCTATTAAGGCTTCCCTCTCTTGTCGGCAGCCCCTAACTGCAGAGCACGGCACCCCTTCACATCGAGGCCACGCATCTCCACTTCCTTATTCATGCCCGTGCCGTAGCAGCACGAGGCCGCCCGCTTATGCGCAGTAGCACAGAGCATGTGACTCCGGCTTACTGCGCATGCGGGCACAGTAAGCTATTGCGCGGCTATGGCATGAATAAGGAAGAGGATCTGCGCGGCCCGATGGTTTAAGGGCTCTGCCTCTGACACAGGAGACCAGGGTTCGAATCTCAGCTCTGCCTGTTCAGTAAGCCAGCACTAATTCAGTAGGAGACCTTTGGCAAGTCTCCCTTACACTGCTACTGCCAATAGAGCGCGCCCTAGTGGCTGCTGCTCTGCTCTGGCGCTTTGAGTCCGCAAGGAGAAAAGCGCAATATAAATGTTATTTGTCTTGTCTTGTTTAGCCATAATGCCTCATCGCTAATCTTACGGGGCTGCGCTCAGCAACGAGGGACATTAGAATACAGAGGGAAGCCTCAATAGAATCCTGAGGCTTCCCTCTCTTTAGGTAAGTATTTCATTTTGTACCTGAGCCAAAACTTAAAAAAAAATATACATACTCTGAAGCCTATTTCCCTCAGTGTTGCCCCCTGACCAGCCTGTCTCTCTTTTCTTTTTGCTTCTCTCCCTAGCTTTCACCTTTCCTTCTTCTTTTCTCTTCTTTGGTTTCTATTTCTCCTGTTCTCTAGTACCTTATTTATATATTTTGAAAGTACACTTTCAGGTAAATAGCACCCAGACCTCAGTGGAACGCCAATGAAGAGACTCCGGATGTGTGTTCCCTTTGGGCCTCGGGATCCCCCATTTTATTAACCACATAATCGTGTTTTAGCTCTGGCACAGGTACACATGGGGCAGCTTTGTGTTTATCTAGATTTGAGTAGGATTATAAGTTGCATAGCCTTTTTTTGGATAGCCTTTTTCGTTTAAGCAACATTGATATTTGATGTGTACTTGTTTGTCTCACATTATTTATGTAATATTGTCCATGAGTGGCGCAGGTTGGCCACCAAGCACTCATGATTTTGTCTGTTTTATGGATATAATGTGATGTCCTTTGATGGTACTGTTTCTATTGCTGGAAAATACAAAATACCTTTAAATAAAGAAAAAATAATAATAATATTACAATTTTGTAGCAATGACAAAAAGTTAAAATTTCACTTATTTATGCCAATTCACAGTTACAGTTAGTTTGGTTGAAAAAAGACATCCGTCCATCAAGTCCAACCAGAAAAATGGTACGAATGAAAGGTAAAATTCATTTTATAAAACCAAAGCCAACCCAGGATAGAAAGATGCGTGTCACTCTTTGTCAGCTATGACTAAGGACTCCCTGTGGTCTGAGCATGTTAGCGGTTGTCCAGCGTTACTTCCAATAAAGATGAAAACCTTAAAGATAAGTATGACGTGACGAGGGTCTTTTATTTTTGATTTAAGCTGTATCAGTGTTTGGCGCCTTCTTGCCTGCACAGCTGCCTGTCTCGTTACTCCTTCAGCGGTTGAGCTGCTTTTATCATTGCAACAAAACACTAATGTAATTTATGGGACTAACCCAATTGGTTTTATACCTGTGAGAGTAAATGACTGTACAGTGCAGAGAAGAGTATTTTATTAGGTTTACTGAGGTGAGCTTGTTCTATCTGTGTCTTCAGAGATGCCTAAAGTTCCCAGTTAAGAGAACCTTATTTTAAATTATTCAAACAACCAATTTACAACTTGAAGGGCTTGCAAAATATAGTTATTACAATACCTACCTCATAGGTCTTCACCTCCTCATCAGTGACCTACAGCTGCTTGCTCACTTCCAGTCAGTCTGAGATACTCCCCCTTTAGTCACATGGGTATGCAGGAAGGAAAGTGATTGTTCTGTCAGCTAAAGCAGAGACTCCCTGCTGACTGTCACTCTCTGGTAGGGAGGTGTGGCTTCAGGCTATTTTTATGGGGAATGAGCTAGAGATGGGGAGGAGAAAATATGATTCTATGACTAGGTGCATATAGTTTTCTTGTTTCATTTTGCAAAAACTGCAGTGTATGTATATAAAAAAAAATATTAATGGACAATTAAATTAAATTAAGTTCTATTATGAAAAAAATTGCTTAAACTTGGACTAAAATACTTTATTTCTCTTTTTTACAATGTTGGCCCTGATTGACACTTGATCAGCAAAATACCTTTTCAGCAGCATCAAGCAAGCAAAAACAGCAAATAATAATAATAATAATAGGTTGTCTCGAATTAGCCAAGTTTATATTAGTTTTCTTATATACATTCTAGAACTCACTGAAATGGCATTTAGTTTGATAAGAAGAAAATTGCCTGCAAAAAAATTCAGAAAAAGAATCTACAGAATCAAGGCCCATAAGACCGATCATATGATTATAGCAGACAGACATTCCCAAGGAACTCACTGCAGTTCTGTCAGTAAGAATAGACAATAAAGTTTGTTGAGACCGTCAGTATGTAGACCAGACCTTGAGAAGGTTATATTTTTTTATTCACTTGAAATTACAGAGCGGATTAATGTTTTCTGAGATCGTATTAAATTATAAAATCCTTACTAAAATATGTGCCAGGCAGGGGTCATACTAGAAATTGCAGGTGTTTTGCCACATGCAAAAATGCAAGTACAATAGAGTCCCGGTTATCCAGACCTCAACTAACCAGCAGTCTCAACCAACCAGCACAAATCGCCGGCAGTACTCACAGCAATGAAGGCCAACTTCTTAGGCTGTTTTTGGGCTCTGCTGTGCTTACATACTGGCTCCCCAAGGTTAATGTACTTTCAATTACTGTATTTTAACATGTAATACAATTTCATTGTATGTATATAGAGTGTGGTATAGTACTGAATTAACTGGGCCTATTTTTTACATCGAGTCTCAGCAACCAGAAAGCACGCTTATTCGGCATTAGCCAATCCCCGTCGGTGTCGGATAATCGAGACGTTACTGTAATGCAAAGGAAGGAATAATAATAGGGCATTGAACTCATGGCAGATGCTGGAAACTCCCTTTATTTAATCAGTTTGAAAGTATACAGGTATGTGTGTTTCTGACTGGGAGCTTTTTCTTTTTACAGGTGTTGTCTGTGAGGACTTCTCAGCTTCTAGAAGGTGCTTTTGCTGAGGATACTACCTTGATGCTCAACCAATCAGGAAATAGACTAAGGGCAGGGTGTGGTGATTGGCTCAGGACTAGTTGTTTGGTCTCCTGGTGACCCAATGGGTGATCATATAACAGCTAGTATATAATGAAAAGTACCCTGGAGGTCTGGGTCAGTTGGCAAGGAGCAGGACGTTCACGGACAAATGATAAATGTGTGTTTTTTCTATGTGTGGGGAAAGAAAACCTGATTTTTTTGCTTTTTCCTGCACACCACATGCAATTCCTATTGCTGACAGTAAGCTGCTATCAGCTGAATGATGTGTGAGAAAAACCTCATCCTTGGAAAACCACGGTTGAAATTCCACGGAATCAAGAGTGATCCCTGCCTCAGATCTACAGGGAAACACACATTGGTGATTCTTAATTTGAGGAGTTCCACTGCTGGTTGCAGTGAAAGGTTTGAGGGAAAAGTCTCTGAAAAGTTAGACCACAACACCTAGAGCTGAAAGTACATGTACACCATCACATAAACAAACACAGACATTACAAGGGGCCTCAGCAACATGATAACCTGAAGCCCTAAGGAACAGGAATTTTTATTTTCCAAGGGTCTGACTCCCCAACATTTATGTTGCACTGATAGTACCAGGCCCAGGTTTACATCACGGGAACCTATATGCACAAATGTCCTGGCACCTTAGATTTCATGAACCTACAAACCTTCACCAAACTGCCTGCAAGTGTGCTGGCTGACCCAGCTGTCACTTCTCCCTTACTTACCCTGCCCCTCATAGGTAGCTAAGCTACAGGTGTCCCTCAGCATTAGGTAGCCAGAAGTACCCTAAATAATAAGTAGCTAGAGGTGCCCCTAAGTATTAGGAAGAACCTCAGTACAGTATTAAGTAGCTAGAGGTGCCTCTAACGGGAGGGAGATCTTGTCAGTGGAATGCTGAGAGCAGGGTGAGTAATCTCATTTACACTCCCAGAAGAAGGAGGAGGTGAGAGGCGCTCGGGAAGGGGAGTGAGCTGCTTTTCCATCATCAGCGCCTGTAGGCACGTGCCTATAAGTGCCTTATTGTAAATCCAGCCCTGGATAGCACGCATAATGTACATGGCGGGTTACACGAGCAGTACACACGTTATAAAGACAATGTATGTGTTGTCCACATTACATATCATTGGCTGACTTAGCACAAATTATGTCATTTGCATAATGCACTAACACCATTCGCTTTATGAAACAGTTTGGCTTTGGTTACTGTCGCCTCATCATCATGTTTTGAGCTCCAAGAGGGATATGGAAGTGCAAACCCAACCACTGCTAGAAGCTACATGCAGCGTTTGGGAAACGTTGATAGACTGCGGTGCTTGCGCAATCGCATTGAGATGAACGCTGCCATTTATCTCGAAGCGGGGCACAATTGATCCCAAACGATGTGGACGGATTTCAGCAGCCTTCTGTCTAAATCACACCTAAATCAGGATTGGCTAATTTAGCTCTGAATGTACTAATGCACTTAAACGTGTGCCTTTTTTCCCTTCTGCCGTTGTTCTATTCCATTTCTCATGTTTAACAGAGATCATCATAGGCTGTTTTGTTTGGATGATCAGAAGCAAGGTAATTTCATCAATTTTTAATTAAAAATTCCTGAAATGGAATAGAAGAAAAATCAAAAATCATTTGAATAATGAAAGGAAACACAAGGCATTCAAGTTGTTCAGGAATACCACAATGGATTACAAGTATGACCGCAATAGCCATAGCCGCCCAAGCAACTGCTATGGGGCCCTGGATCAAAGGGGGCCTAAGTGGTAATTATATGTTCAGCTCATTTTTCAGTTTTTTCAATCTTCAGACTTTATCTATGTGCCCATAGATTGTTTGTATTGTACAATGCGTGGGTGTCAGGGTTTTATTGAAAATTCAATACCAACCCCTTCCCCCGACTACAATGGACAACAAAGAGGTCAGATTGCTATCATCACAAGAGGTGCCAGACTGAAGGCAAGAAACAGAGCAAGCTGGAGATTCAAAAGGAGAACCCCAAAATTACTCAAGGAAGTCAAACGTAATAAAAAAATTACATCAGACAGGAACATTATAATTCTAATGGTGGAAGGATTCCAGGGAGACCCTTGTAGCAATTGTCTAGGGTGTGAGTGTTTACTTGATCACTCCAGCAGTCAGATTGCACCATAAACCCTCATCTCTTATTATCATGCACCCTATTGCTGTTCCTTAAAATCCATATAACTCCTGTGTTCACCAGCAGTGGGCAAGGTTCTTGGAGACTTTGTTGGTAGACAACCCCCTCCCCACTGCTGATGTCTACAGGAGTGGGAAAAGAAAATAGGGCTTAGGGGGAACCCATCTCTCAGCCCAGCACACCACAGTACATAATGAGCATGACTTAGTACTGACTCGCCTGTGAGCTAACACACATGTAGTTTTAGTAAATCAAGCATGCAGTCAGCTGTGATTATGGTGGTAATGTGTGGCCAGTCTGTGGCTTCAATTCACAAAGGCGTGGTCGGTATAAAATCCCTGTTCGGGAAAGTACCGCATGCGGAAACTTTCACTTTTTTCTCAATTCACAAACATTTTGCTGCATGCGGTAATTTCCCTACAGTCTGAGTGCGGTAATGTGCTGGAGTTTTGTTTAATTTTTGTTTATTTACGTAATCCTTTTGTTTATTTATTTAAGTCCCACAGTGCAGCCTCCTCTGAAGTCCACTCTCTCCTGACAGCCACGGGATTCCATGTTTGTTTATTTAGTTAAGCCCTGCTGGCCAGGGTATTGGAGACAATGGACAGGGAGGCTCCTCCTAATGGCTCTCTGCTGCTGTCATTAACACTACACTGTATAGAGATAGATAGCTAACGACAGTTTACAGCTGGAGGTAAACACCGAACACTTTTGTTACATTCACCCAAGGCTTTAATCTTTGTGAATTAATATTTACTGATGCTTACTGACATTTCTTGAGGTATTTACCGCACAAGTCAGTAATTTACCTCACTGCTCTGTAATGTCCCTTTTTAGTGCGGTATAGTGAATTAAAGTTTGACAACCTGTTCGGTAAAATCAACTGTTTTATGCATTACCGAATGCGGTAGTGCTTAGTGAATTGTAGCCAATCACAGCTTACTACAGTCTTTTTAAAATCAACCCCTTAGCAATAAGAAAAAACTCACATCAAGGGTCTGTTCCCTGGACTCAAGAACCAACTCCGTGGATGTGTAAAACGTAAGTGGATTGCCATCTCCTCTCTACCTGACCAGTTTCTTCTAAGAAATGCAATTAGCAAAAAAAATGTGTCTGAATTAGGACTATCAGGACAACTACTATTTAAGCTATTTTCTATGTGTTTGTAAACGTCTCTCAGTGCCTGTGAACGTTCACCGACCAGAGATTCAATTAGCATTTCACAGTCGCAGAGATTTTGCATGAAGACTATTCAGCTGGGATAAGCAGTTTTCCTCCACCCCGGCGTCCCCATTGGAACAAGTTGGGATTTGTGTTTTGTGTGCCAGGCCGATACGACGACTTGCTGTGACGGAGGCTCTTAGGTCTCAGCTGGCTGAAACAGCAACCAAACTAACGGCGCCACATACTCTGGGCGGGTAGCGGCGCACTGCGTGCTTGTAATTACATTGTGTCTGCATGCAGCTCATCTATCTGCATCAGTAAGTGTATCCACGGCGATAACAGGGGAGGTTTTGCATGATGGAAAAAGTAACATTCCTGTTGGGTGATTACACATACTAAGCGAGGGGTATGCTAATTTACTGTTTCCCTGCTATTATAGGAGCTAGATCTGTATTATTCATCTCACCCGAACATTCACACACAACCGACTCGTGCTACTAAATCTGGGATTCTTGGAACGTTTTCATACTGCTCATTGTGCTGCTGGCATGTGTTCTCTTAGCACTGCCAGACTGTTGTTGTGTCTGACCTTCCAACAAAACACATAATGAGCACAGGTGAAAGGGGTTTCTGAGTTACTAAGAAAACTCTCTCCAAGCATTTGATATGGTCAGCACCTAAGCCTAAAATAATTCATTGGGCACCGTGGAACACACAACCCTCTGGCAAATGAAAGACGTTACCCTTAAAGAGAAACTGTAGTGAAAATATCATGAGTAAAGTTACTTATTTTTTTACAATATTCACTTATTATTTACATTTGTAAAATCTTTCCTCTACCAGATTTACATTCTGAAATGTATCATTGGTAGTGACGTCTTTAGTTCTGACAGGCGACCTGTACGGAATGTTCGTTACTGAGCGTTCTATGCACAGAGGGAGGATACTGCTTGCTTGGCAGTTGGAAAAATCCATTATTTCCCAAAATCCAAAGAGGTTCACAGACAGCAAACTGTCAGGACCATGGTCATGACATCACACTGAGGGAGTGGTTTCACCACAATATCAGCCGTACCTCCCCCCTCCTCCAATGATCTATTTGAGAAAAGGTAAATATATTTGTCATGGGAGAGGGGGTATAAGTTACTAATTGGAATGAAGTTCAACCCTAGGTTAAAGTTCCTCTTTAAAAGTACAAATGTAATGGGAGTGATATGGAGGCTGCCATATTTATTTCCTTTTAAGCAATTCCAGTTGCCTGGCTATCCTGCTGATCCTCTACTTCTAATACTTTCAGCCATAGACCCTGAACAAGCATACAGAAATTGTGACAGTATCAGGAACCCGAGGGGCTTACATAGGGCCCTCCTCCTATGCAGCATTACTTCTTGACTGGTCCCGCAGTGGTAATGATCACCTCTCTGTGCTTTGAATAGTGGTAATATTTATCAAGACATTCCTTTTCCTATTACAGCTCTCTCTCCCAAAGTTGATATCCTCAGAGAGCTGATTTTGTTGGCTTGTACCTTGTGGTTAACATACACACAGTGTGAGCAGTGGCGTAACAATACCCCCGATACCAGAGGCAACCTGGACTAGGTCAATATAACAGCGCTACATAGATGAGAGAGATAACACCTCTCACCACTCTGCTGGAACCAACCAGGAGCAGGATAAAAGAATAGCCAGCCCAAATAAATACTTGTGAAAAAAATCCACTCCAACTGAAAGGGTAAAAAGGTCTGATCTTTATTTCAATATGATTATGAACAGAGACTGTAAGCTTGCGTGTATTGGAGCTGCATATCGATCCTTAGTCACAGCTACGACAAAGGAGTGATATGCAGCTCCAATCCGAGTGAGCTTTCGGTCTCTGTCCATGTTGAAATAAAGATCGGACATTTTTAACCTTTCAGTTGGAGACTTGGAGTTGATTTTTTTCACATGTACAGTCCTGGCCAAAAGTTTTGAGACTGTCAAAAATATGAGTTTTCACAAAGTTTGCTGCTAAACTGCTTTTAGATCTTTGTTGCAGTTGTTTATGTGAAGCACTGAAATATAATTATAAGCACTTCATACATTTCAAAGGCTTTTATTGACAATTGCATGAGATTTATGCAAAGAGTCAGTATTTGCGGTGTTGGCCCTTCTTTTTCAGGACCTCTGCAATTCGACTGGGCATGCTCTCAATCAACTTCTGGGCCAAATCCTCACTGATAGCAACCCATTATTTCATAGTCACTTCTTTGGGTTTCTCAGAATCAGTTGGCTTTTGGAATCAGTTGGTTTTTGTTTGTCCACCCGCCTCTTGAGGAATGACCACAAGTTCTAAATGGGATTAAGATTTGGGGAGTTTCCAGGCCACGGACCCAAAATTTCAACATGTTGGTCCCAGAGCCACTTAGTTATCACTTTTGCCTTATGCCACGCTGCTCCATCGTGCTGGAAAAAGCATTGTTCTTCACCAAACTGTTGTTGGATTGTTGGAAGAAGTTGCTGTTGGTGGATGTTTTGGTACCATTCTTTATTCATGGCTGTGGCCAAATTGTGAGTGAGCCCGCACCCTTGGTTGAGAAGCAACCTCACACATGAATGGTGGCAGGTGTGAGCGCATCTGCATGCGCAGTGAGGCGAAGACTTTTGGAAGATGGCCTGGTGTCAAGAAGGGCAGAAAAGAAGCCACTTCTCTCCCCAAAAAAAACATCAGCACTGATTGATCTTCTGCAGAAAGTATGGTGAATGGACTGCTGAGGAATGGAGCAAAGTCATATTCTCAGTTGAAGCCCCTTTCCAATTGTTTGGGGCATCTGGAAAAAGGCTTGTCAGGAGAAGAAAAGGTGAGTGCTACCATCAGTCCTGTGTCATGCCAACAGTAAAGCATCCTAAGACTATTCATGAGTGGGGTTGCTTTTCATCCAAGGGAGTGGGCTCACTCACAATTTTGCCCAAAAACACAGCCATGAATAAAGAATGGAGGCTGACATATTTAATTCCTATAAAACAGTGCAGATTGTCCTACTGATCATCTGCCACTAATTCTTTTAGCCACAGACCCTGAACAAGCATCAGGTGTGTGATTCAGATATTACTGCAGCTAATGAGATCAGCAGGGCTGCTAAGAAACTGGTATTGTTTAAAGTGGTAGGAAACTCGAACTTTTTTTTTTTGCTCTAAAAGATTACCGTATTTACAGCATAAATTCTACTACCGCAAAAAAAAGCAGCAGAACAGCATTCGTTTGGGTCCAGTCAAAAATGGCGCTTATGAAAAATGGCACACTGTGATGCCTCTGTTTTTTTTTCATTTATCGTTATTTATCAACAAGCTATAAACGTTATTAAACATTATAAAATGTTATCAGCCAGATGACAGAGGCTACAAATATAAATGCCAGAGCTCTGCCACTGAACATACTTTCTTACCCTGTGCATGATGCTCCAGGCTGGTGGCTGGCTGGCAGTGCCCGCTGTCTAGTGGTGCTGGAAGTGGTCAGGCAGCTGATCCCGTGTGGGTGACCCAGCACACTGCTGCCTGCGTGGCATTCTGGCTCCTGCTGTTGCACTCTCCTCCTGCCAGCATCATCCCCGGGCTGTGCCAACCATCCTCATCCAAGGATCTGCTTTTCCTAGACGGCAGAGGTGGCAGGGCTAACGTGTCTGCTCTCCACCTGTCCACTCCTCTCTCTTTCCTCCTGCTGCTTGTGTTGAAACTTGAGAAGCCGCCACATATGAGGAAGTTGTGTCAGTGAATGAGCCAGCAGCCAGAGCAACCCTCCTCACGGTGGGTTAATTTACGTTAAAGACAGTAAAATGATAATTAGCGATATGCCGCTTAACAATTTAACCTTTTAATTTGTTTTTCATCTGTGCGCCATAATTAAACATTGATATTGCTAAATAACGTTAAGGCTATGTTTTCAATGCAGCGCCATTTTTAAACATCGGCACTATGCGCCATTTTTCTCTGGCCCCCATTCGAACAGTTAAACACACCACTTTGTTCTTCAATGGAAAGCGCCTTGCTTCATTGGACAGCTTAGGGCCGCATTGAAAGAGGTGATAATATTATCTCTTGTTTACATTCCTTTGTCAGATACATTGAGGGCTCGTTCACACTAGGGGCATTTTTGAAAATTTTGGCGATTTTCAAAATTGCCCTGAAAGCGCTTGTGCCATGATTCCCTATGAGAGAGTTCACATCTGAGCGGTTCGTTTCCGATCCGCTCTGATAAGCGGTGCTTGGGCCATTTTTGAGGAGATTCCGCCTCAATAGAGTTCACTTCCTGACGGACGCAATCGCTCTGCAAAAGCGCTTATAAAGGTGCTTAAGAAAACCGTCCAACGCAGAGAAATAGAAAAAAAAAACACTTCACAAACCGGCCAATGCGGATGGAACACAATGTGAACAAAGTAAACATTAGCAAAGTACTGAAACTGAACTCTCTCTGCTTCTAGTATGTGTGCAGTAGAGAAGTGATCACTAGATAGATTTTAATATAAAAATACAGCTATGCAATAAAATGAAATGGCAGCTTTCAGAGCAGATAAACTGTACATTGTGAATTTGTAATTAGGAGACAATATTACTTGTCCACAAAAGCAAATATGACCACTATATGGGTAATAAAAAGTAGAAAACCACATTTTTTATCACACTTTAACCTTCCCGGCGGTAACCCCGAACTTAGTTCGGGGTATGCCGCGCAGGAGGTTTTCTCAGGCCCTGCTGGGCCAATTTGCTTAATTTTTTTTTGCTGCACGCAGCTAGCACTTTGCTAGCTGCATCAGCACACCGATTGCCGCCGCCCCGCGCTCGATCGCCGCGCCGCATCCCACCCCAGACCCCGTGTGCTGCCTGGCCAATCAGTGCCAGGCAGCGCTGAGGGGTGGATCGGGACTCCCAATGACGTCACGGCGTCGCTCCTTTGAACGGGATTTCCTGATCGGAGATCGCCGAAGGCTATTATGTAGCGAGCCCTGGGCTCGCTACATGATTTAAAAAAGAAAAATAACAAAAAAAAACCTGCTGCGCTGCCTCTTGGCGGAATTTATTAGACCGCCAGGAGGGTTATAAGGAGATAAATATGGCAGCCACCATATCCCTCTCAGTTCAAGTGTACTTTAACAGTGATGTTATTATGATCTGCAGAGCGGGATACATCACACTAACACCAGTGTCAGTGTATTCCTTTATTGGATTTACACGTGCAGAGGTGGTGTATCCGCCAGAGGATTTCATATCGCCAGCCAGCAACCTCGGGTCTTGAAACTGGCACATCCAGCGATTACTTCATATTAATATTTCCACTGAATCACACACGTATTGTGCTAAGTAAATTACACCCTGAGTAATAATCAACAAAGACATTTATTTTCCACAGGAAACATAGCTCGGCATGCCCACTGCGAAATTCATCCAGAGCCTTGGCCAGCAAGAAAACGTGTGCGCTACGGACACTAAAATAATAGCAACAAAACACTGACTCTGAATGACTTAATAACGCCTTTGTGAGGTAAAAAAAAATCATACCACACACTGCCAAATGGATATCTTGGCATGCAAGGAGTCAAGGCAAATACTCAGTATGATAAATGAAACCTAATAATAACAGCAAAGTAATATGCCCCGAGGAGGGTATATTATTCTGTCAGGGGAAAAAAAGAGATTACAAACACAGGAAAGCTTTTTAATTTTCCAGCAGATAAGGCTTCACTGGTATGCTTTGCTATATCCATCTCTGCGTGCATTGTGGGAAATCAGATTAGTTCCTGACTGACAGGGCGGACAAAATAATGTAATGTTAACTTTTTTTCCTCACAGTGGCATTTCGAGAGTACGGAAGGGTTAATCCTGGCACCAGCCAATAGCATGGAAGCTGAGAACGCTGCAGGAAAGCAACAGATGTGAAAGGATGTGGCAGCTCCTCGGATAAGGTCTGATTGCATTAGACGGAGCACAGCCGCAAGAATAAATATTTAGAAGCAGGAGGTGGCATTGAATACATATCAAAGTGTCAGATCCCATATCAGGCAGCTGACAAGCATTCACCCATACGCCACCTCTTCTAACAGCCCCTCCCCACCCTCTGTCTCTCCGCACAGCCCGGGTTTACTACAGCCAGATCGCGTCTTCCCCCCCGTATGTCCTACAAGGCAGTCAGGCATTTAACACCATCAACAACCCATCAGAAAATCCTTTACTTATTCTTTACTGAGGGAGAAGCGCAGATAATAATAATACTACCAATCGTACACTCTGCCCTAACCGTTCATTATTCAGTTACCACATTCACATCCTCTCTTCCTTCTCTCCCGACTATTGCATCTTGTGTTCTCCCACCTCCCAGATCGGGAGCTCATTTCAGTAGAGCTTTCTTTGTCTTATTTTTAATGTATTACTGTACATAAGTACTCTATGCAGGGGAATAACAACAGCCCTTACAATGCTGCTATTGCAGTGGGGGGGGGGGGGGGGGGGCACTATGCAGCTACTTGTGGCTCCAGTCTCTGCATGTCATGTGACATACATCGCGAGACACATGGTGATTGGCTGCACTGTGCAGTGATGAGCTGGAGTGAAGAGGACCTGTCTTGCAGGTAATGTAGGATGCTCTGCTGCAGCTTTCCATTAGTTATGTACAGATCAATAGTGTGTGTGTGTGTGTGTGTGTGTGTGGGGGGGGGGGGGGGGGGTGCGCAACAGATCTTTACAGGGGGTGTTAAAGTGCCAGGGAGTTTAAACATGGGTGAGAATGTTTCACCTGGCTGCGTTGGCACTATACACAGAGCGTATTATGCTAATGGAAGAGTGGGGGATTCCGAAAATGGATGGGCACCATGCGGCGGGCAACCTGACACCTAACCATAACCGTGTCCCCCCCAAACAAACTTCCTACCTGACACCGCTAATCCCCCCTCCCCCCCAGCCACAAGAGAACAAAGGAATTTCTCATACGCTGTCATAGGTCCCCAATGGAAATGTCAGCATTGAGGCATAATTTAAGTAACCACAGCCCCCAATAAATAGCGCCCAAATTACTCCTCCATGCCAATATTTCAATAGGCGCCTATGGCGGCGTCCAAACTTCTGGCACTAGCGGACGCCCAAATTGCCTGCTTCGAGTAAGCAATGACAAAGTGATCAAGACACTAACTATAAAACATCTATTAGAAATATGTTAATCTTCGAGTGCAATATGATCTTCATAAATAGGACCCTAAAAGGTTTTTGTTTGCATGTTTTCCATAAAGGGAACAATCTTGCATTGCCCGTTTACCAGCTGTCTGCATGTTTGCAACTTGACAAGGGTTAAAAAGCGCTCATTTATGTATATGTTTTCTGATGGAAACCATAACTAAAAGCACAGAAGAAAAGGACTTTACAACCATCCATTCATTTTCCAAAACTGCACAGATGCTTTGAAGGCACATATTACATTCTTGTGTTTTGTTTATCTCCTTCTGCATATTGCGCTCCTCCTGTTTCCTGTGAATAAGGTATGGTAACCTTACTGAACGCAGCGTTGCTTTGGGGAAAACACATATGGTTTCTTTACATAAAGAATGAGCCAAGTCATGAAGCACTATAATGCAACACAACAGAGCATTTTCTCTCTGCAAAACACAAAGTGGTCATTAGATGCCAATTAATTAGCGTTGGAGCGAGCAACAGAGACAGAATGTACTGGGAGATTAAGGGAGACAGCGCAAGAAGAGTCAGTTTGGGAATTTACTGGAAAACGAGCAATTTAAAGGAGACTATAAAAAGTTCAAAGAACTGAACTGCAGGCTCAAAAAATAGACATAAAACCGCTAATAAACAAACCGTATATTGAGATCTTTAACACCGATTGCTAAATGCAACCGTAAGAACATTGTAGTAATCATTTAGAAGTGCAAAATGCTAAAGGATTACTATTTCTAACCTCAGTAATTATACAAATTTATTACTAACAAGTTCATAACCACGGTTAAGCTACAGTTTGACCTAAAAAACACACCTAACTGGAGGAAAAACATAGAGGGTTATCTGGGGTTTGAATCTTAAGCGAGACCTCATTGAGAGTCACAGTAGCTTACACATCACCTGGATCTTTCATGAGATGTTGAGGAACCAGGACAAACTGACAAGAGGACTACTCAAATAAACCATACATGGGCAAAATGGGAGGAGCTAGCATTGGTGTAATTCTACAACAACACAGCTAATGACAGAGGATATATGAAATGATGAAATGAATCAATGGACTATGGATCAGCAGAAGACCTAAATCCGCGCTTATTGAGATTCTGCTAGTTACCCAACACTTTAACATAGTGAAGGTAAGCTAGGAAGGTGTATTATACATTATTACACCCAGGACACAAGAAGGAGTTGTTTTATCTTTTTGGGGCATCTCCTCCCTTCAAAGTACAGTATTGCCATAACCCTTCTAGGGGGTGGATTTTAGATGACTAGTTGTCAGCCTTCTTTTATCAAAGCGACCCTTCTAGAGCTACCAAACCCTCAGGAATTCCACATACTCCAGAGGGTGGTTGGTCTCACCACACTTGAAGCCTTGGTTGTAAGTGCCATATTTATTCATTATTTCCATCTCTGCATTTTATTAACATGCTACACCATAAGGGCCTCCCTGTTCTCTCCTGTGCTTTTTTCATACCCTGAAGGATCTGCAGGTTTTCCAAACTCTCGCTTAGCATTCGATTGCAACAGCCACCCTCTAAATGCTATGTGTTTATTTTTATTTCACTGTGGAGACGTGTTGGACATGTGTTGGGGATAGCTAAGTGCCCATGGGCCTATGCAAACACCGCTAGTAAAAAATTTTCTGTAGTGATTCAAGAGTCCTGTAAATAACCAATTATTTCATTTTTACATGTAGGCCTGGATTAGGCTTGCTACTTACCTTATTAGTGTACCTCATGTCACTAGACGGCTCAGTATCACGGTAACGCAAGTTGCACTTATTGCGTAACACGCGCTACTAATCTGGCGTTCATACCAGTAAAAATGTTGTGCACTACTTGCACATGGAAAATGTACAGGTGGTTCGGAAATCAGGCCCATCATGTGATTTCCCAAGGGTTTGAACAAGGACAAGTGTAATAAGTACCAACATATAAAAATGAAATAATTAGTTATTTATTGGTCTCTTGTAATCACCACAGAGAAAGTGTCACCACTGTATAAATGAGTGAGTTGCATAAATCCTTATTCTTTCTTGCAGTAACTTTATGTAAGTTTTTTTGAAAGAGTTTTGTGACTGACGTGCCTGACAGAAACGGGAAAGGAGGGTGAAATGTTTGTTATTATGGCCATTCTCAAGTGGCATCTGAGGGAATTCTAACAACTTCCTGTCAACTGCGCTGAGCAGTGAACACCTGAGCTTCAGCAACACAGATGATAATGACAAAAGGAAAATATGGTTTGTTTTGTTACCGATTTGAAAAAAAAAACAGATGGCTTAAGTTTTAAAGCAAACAAACAAAAGTGAGACATGACTGTTAAAAAAAGAGAGACTGAGACAAATTTTATACTGCATTTATCACTAGGGCTGTCACACCAGCGCTGACTTTCCTCATTATTTGAGTCTCGCACAGTTGAACCCCAAGGCCTGTGCTGTTCTTGTAGCAGTAGGTCCCCTCAAGTCCCAAGGGCCCTTTGCCCTGACAGATATGGACGCACAGAGTGTGGCTGGCAGTCTGTCAGTTTTATGTATGCTGCCCTGAAGTGACTATCACACAAAAAGAACAATCTCAGCAGTGTGGACACAAAACCTAAAACATTCAAAGGGGGCAGGAAATCTGACGGAAGGAGACAAGGAGGGAGAGATGAGCCACGGGGTCTTTTGGTTATAGATAACATTAGTGTTGTATGGGTGGCCATTAAGAGAAAGATGCCTCAACAAGAGCAATCTTTAAATGTTTAACAGCACAAAACCCAACTCAATCAACTTTACTTGGTTAAATGGATAATATGATATGCAAGGAAGTACAGAGGCGCCAGTAGGATAAAAATCAATAAAAACGTTTAAAATATTAAGGCTGCGGTGGTGGACCAGCCAGCCTCAAACAGACACATGTACTGTTGGTATAAAGCAGTAACAATTTATTTAAATACTCCCAAAAAAAGTTGCAACGCGTTTCGCAGGCAAAATCCCGCTTCATCAGGCAATAGATAACAGGAGTGATACACAGCACGAAGTCAAGAATGGACTTGGCACCTCTGTGACAGAGGTGCCAAGTACATTCTTGACTTCGTGCTGTGTATCACTCCTGTTATCTATTGCCTGATGAAGCGGGATTTTGCCTGCGAAATGCGTTGCAACTTTTTTGGGAGTATTTAAATAAATTGTTACTGCTTTATACCAACAGTACATGTGTCTGTTTGAGGCTGGCTGGTCCACCACCGCAGCCTTAATATTTTAAACGTTTTTATTGATTTTTATCCTACTGGCGCCTCTGTACTTCCTTGCATATTCAGAAGTCCACCCTTGGTGGAAGGGTGACATACCCTTATTTTCTCCTGTCCACAGAGAGCGACGTTTTATTCCTGAGTGGGGACAGGCTTGTTCTCCCCACCTGCCTCTTCAGTGGTTGCCTTGGAGGTAACCCGGGTTTGTAAGTATAATACTTACGTTTCACATTGCTTCCACCCGTATCCAATACATACTACACTATATCGGGCTCTCGGTCTCTTTACCTTGGATAATATGATATGATAGTACAGGGGGGGGGGGGGGGGGGGGAAGGTTTTTTTTTTTTAAAGAAAACAATATTCGGTAAATGACTTTGCAACATTTTTATAGTTTGATTTAATAGCTGTGCTCACATTTATCATGCTTCATTCAAACATAAAATATAAATGTGAATTGCCGCTTTTAAAGTGAAATTGTTCTTTCCTGGGATGGCTGTTTCTTCTTTTGTTTTAGTATCTAAACTTTTGCTGACATCAGGCTGAAAGAAACCAGCAAGGTTGTCTAACTGACTTACAAGGTTGTCTAACTTACTTTGCCCGATTTATTAAATCTTGCAAAAAATATATATTTACAAGGAACAGCAGACAAGTTCTAAGTAGGATTAGTACTACATGTACCCATGTTTGTTTCATCATGTTGCATGTTACTTCAGGTATGTCTTTAAGTAGAATTTTATCTTCCCCAGGCACCATCCAAAGGTTTAAAGAGAAACTGTAGGTGGTCGGGGGAAAATGAGTTGAACTTACCCGGGGCTTCTAACGGTCCCCCGCAGACATCCTGTGCCCGCGCAGCGACTCTCGGATGCTCTGGCCCCGCCTCCGGTTCACTTCTGAAATTTCAGACTTTAAAGTCTGAAAACCACTGCGCCTGCGTTGCCGTGTCCTCGCTCCCCCTAATGTCACCAGGAGCGTACGGTGCAGGCACAGACCATACTGTGCCTGCACAGTATGCTTCTGGTGACATCAGCAGGATCGAGGACACGGCAACGCAGGCGCAGTGGTTTTCAGACTTTAAAGGCCGGAACATCGGTGAGTGGCTGCGCGGGCACAGGATGTCTGCAGGGGACCATTAGAAGCCCCGGGAAAGTTCAACTCATTTTCCCCCGACTCCCCTACAGTGTCCCTATAAGGAGGTTAACTTTTAAATTCTTAGGTACTTCCAAAGGGATGCCTTTTTCATGCTTTAGTATCCACCAAACTGACCAAGTTATCACAGCAGACTGACACAGCCATTTAGCATTTCTTGCTAGGAATTTGCTACAGTACTACTCCTATTGTCGCCTCCACCTAAAAAACATCTCCCACATTCGCCCTTTTCTAACACATGACACTGATTATTTCCCAACTAGACTATTGCAACTGTCTGCTCTGCGGCCTCCCTGCCAACCGTTTAGCCCCGCTACAGTCTATCATGAACTCTGCTGAATGACTCATCCACCTCCCCTCACGCTTCTCCACCTTAATCCCCCTCTGTTAGTCCCTTCACTGGCTGCCAGTTATACAAAGGATACGATTTCAAATCCTTACTCTCGCCTACAAAGATCTCCACAACATAGCTCCATCCTATCTTAAAGCGAACCCAAACCAAAAATTTTTTTAAATCAAAATATTTAGTTGCACCACTCTGACACATATAAAGATAAATAAACACTCCTTCAAGCCTATGAGCATTTCAGTGCATGATTTTCACCATTCTCTTTTCATAACTAGGGTTATACAGGTGGCAGCCATTAGCAATTCCTCCATTGCCGGACACCACCTACTCCACCAGTTTGCCGGATTCTGTCCCGGCAATATTAAGGGAAGGGAGGAGTTCCTCCAATAAATGTAAAATATTTTATATTTGTCATCATGCAGCTGAAAAAGGCTGCTATTTATAATTTAGAAAATAGATTTTATTTCTGAAATTTAGTATTTTTAATTTGGGTCTACTTTAATCAATTTATTTTGTGATACCATCCTACGTGGAATCTCTGCTCTGCTAACGATATACTTCTGTCTTCTTCCCTGATCACCTCTTCCCTCTCCTGCTTACAAGACTTCTCTCGATAATCTCCCCTCCTCTGGTACACTCTCCCTCAACACAACTCACCCACATTTACTATTTTTAGGCGCAATCTGAAAACTCACCTCTTCAGGCAAGCATACTCTCCTACCAAGGACACTTTGCCCACTGAACACCATTTCTACCACTCCACACACAGCTTCCCTTTACCTACTGTCCTATCCCTTAGACTCCTTTCACATCTAACAACGCGTGCGGGAGCCGTTTTCCTGCTCGCGTTGTGTAGCCTGCAGCTGTCCTCGGGAATCTGCGGTGCGACGCTGAGTAGCAGTGGTAGTATCAATTAACCCGACGGGGAAACGCAGATTCCCGACGATAAAATGCTCCCGGGTGCGTCGTACCGCAACGCATAGAAACACAGCGTCGGGTGTGAAAGGTAAAATGAAAGTCTATGGACTTTCCTTTTACCTTGGTTAATGCAAAGTATAGACTTTGTATTGAAACACTGAAGAAGGGCCCTGTTGTGAAAGAGCCCTTAAACCTTTAGACTGTAAGGCCTTTTGGCCAGGGCTCTCTTCCCCCTTTGTCTTACAATGCTGGGTAATAGGTGTAAATACCCCCCACCACTGTGTAAAAATATGTAGTTAATGTGTGGTAACTGTATTAGCTGTTACACCCTCTTGTCTTGTTTTAACTGTTGTATTGTATACTTTGTATTGATATACCCTGTATGATATTGTACAGCGCTGCAGAAGATGCTTGCGCTATATAAATCAATAATAATAATAATATAGTAGTTTGTGTTAGCAGGTGCACTGCAGCAGTAGGTATGTAAATAAGGTTTACTAAGACTCTTGCAATGCCTACAACTAACCTTAAAAGCTTGGGTGATAAATCAGATACCTAAGAAGATGCCACTGGATCCTATATAGAGGCTTCCCACAGAGTCCTCCGGTTCCCTGCTGCCCCTTGCCGATCACCCCCCTCCCCCCCAAATATTTCAGACAAGGAAATCTAATTGAGGCCGCGCTCCACTTTAACCACAAGTATCACCTGTGCAAGTACGGACATGCCTGCGCAGAAAACTGGAGCCGCTCGTGCATGACCGGTTCCATGTTACAGGCAGGCACAGCTGTGCTTGTGTGGCTGCAGCATCGCTGTGCTCCTGCCAGACGAGAACCGGGTCCCTGACATTCCAGAGGGTCCTTGACAGTGGTGGAGGACCCGAGGATGGCATGGGAAGCCACTGGAGGATTCAGTATGTGGTTTTTCACCAAAGCTTCGGCTCGGGTTTGCTTTAAAGTGGACCTGAACTCTCTTGCACAGGACTGAAGAAAAACATAGAGAAATGCACCCTGTATGAATTTAGAGAGTTTAATTCCCCCTCATTTGTGTCTAATCACAAGTGGTATTCTGATCTCTCGCCTGTGTCACATGACTGCCTATGGCAAAGATGGCAGATAAGGCTATTTAAAAGCACAGGCTGCTAACAATATGTTTGCTTTCATGAATCAGGAAGTAGAAACACTGCAGATTTATTTTAGGATTTGTATCAGCTGTAACAAAGAAATGTTTTTGTTTAAAGGTTATTATGCTATTGCTTATCTTTTAGAGCAGAGAGGACGTCCTGAGTTCAGGTCCGCTTTTAAAAAAAGTGAAGTGTGCCTTTAATCTTTGTTTTGCTTTTATTATTTCCTTTTCTCCTCACTTCACTTCCTCTGTGTAATTGTAGCACACACTCTCCCTGCCTGTCTTCGGTGATGCTGCTGTCTTGACCCAGCTGGGGATTCACAACAATATGAAGCAGCCCCTTCCAGGCAGCAATATTCTGCGCCTAACCTGAGCCTCCTCACTCGCAGGTCCTTCATGAATTCCTCATGTACAGAGAATATTGAGTGAGGTGACAAAGGATGTCAAGCGACCAGAGATATTAAACTCTCAGCTCATCCTGCCTTTAGCAGCATCCAGCAGAAGGATCATACACTGCAAAGGAATAACCTACTGACCCACTGCTTTTTACCATGTGCCTAGGAATATTAATATACATTGTTATGACAGCCCATACGTAAGGAATGCTATTAGATATCGATAGATGTTAGTTAGTAGCCCTGCTAATAGCTTCATGCACATCATTAATAAGACATTGAATATTGTTACATCAATAGGGGTAGAGAAATAAAGGTAATTAAAGAGCTTACAATAACATTAACAAAAAGCACATTAGTATTAGTTATGACTTACTGTGTATAAAGGCGGTTTTAGGATACATGGAGAAGTATGGTAATATCTCTGAAACTAAACCAAACTAAAAGCGGAACTAAAGTCAGTTACAGTAAATACAGCAGCCCAGCATTTTGGGCCGGTTCACAATTGCCCCCCAAAAAACTTACCCGTTAGGGGCATTTTTTTAACCTCCACTCAGGGCAGAAGAAGATCCTAATGTTAAAAATAGGATCCACTTACACTTGTTAAAAAAAAAAAAAACGGATCCGTTTGTTGCATGTCCTGCCACTACTGCCTCAGTAAGGGCTCGTTCACATCTAGCTAGCGCAGATGGGCGTGCGATCTGAACGCAACGCTTAAGATCGCACGCCATCTGTGCCGCTGCCTGCTGATCCCATCCATTGACAGCGATGGGATCATCTCTGCGCTTGCGGGAAAAATGCAGGCAGCAGTACGCAAGCGCTTCATAGCCCATCGTACTGCTGCGCAGCGCAGTAGATGTGAACAGTAGAAGGGCTGTCTATGCCCTTCTGCCGTTCCTGCGTTTCAGCACATCATACGAGCTTCCAAATGCGCACGGAAGCACGTATGATGTGACCGAGGCCTAACGC